>NC_139518.1:44709145-45004145 GCF_947247035.1 Vipera ursinii
GCATTGAGTGAAATACCCACCTACTCACCCACCCCGCTCGAGCCTTAAAATACTCAGGAGGAACCAAAGACATACAGGGCAACAGATCTTAACAGATGAAATAGAGGAAGATTGGTAGAAAATGTCTCACCTTACTGAGTGATTCTGGTCAAATCGCTTTCTCAGAAGACGGTTAAATATAAATCAATTAAGTATAATTAATTACCACTGATTTTAAATTAATTTAAAATCATGTTTGATTTTAAAAATCAATTTTACACCCTGACTCCATTATCTTACATCCACACATTTTTGGACCCAGTGCCCAGCCTCTTTTTGTACCCCAAGTTTCTCATACAATGTTGGTGAAATTTAGTGGTACAACTTTTTTTTATATAAGAAATAAAGCAGACGAACTTAGAAAAGATTAAGTTGGATGCAGTGGAAACTGATGAATTAAAGAGAGTTAAAGTAACTTTTTTTATTTTAAAACATAACTGCACACATACTTTAAAGCAGGTAAAACCTAAAAATATTTTCTTGTGGCCGTTGGGAACCAATGAAAGCAGGAAGAGGCATATGTGATTCCTGGCCAATAAAAGGTTGTCCACCCCTACACCAAAAAACACTGAAGATTACTTTTTCTTGGCCCTGATATTTTTCTATACATAGTTGTGGTCAGGATGGTATTTTTTCTGTCATGACCCATGTAAAATTACTCAGTGCTAATTTCCTCTGCAGTAGTTTTTGGATCAAGCCTCCTCTTCTGCCAATACTCTTGAATAATCCTGCTTCACTCCCAACAATATGCACCTCTACGAATAACCTTCAATCACTTCCCCTTTCAGTCCAGTACCAAGGTTGTTGGTTGGGTAGCGTTTGCGCAGTCGTTCTGTCAATCGTGACACCTTGCTACGAATCACTTCATTCTTGCTCATAAAGGGACTGTCAGGAAGGCCAAGCTCAAACTCCCCTGAACCCTGAGAGATGTCATCTTCCTCCTACGGTAGACAGAAATAGGGGTTATGAGGAATGTGGTATACACGTTGTGTGGGAAATGCTCTAAGGCATAAAGGTAAGGACATCCTGGAAAGTACAATCCAGAAGAACAGTTCCAAACTCTAGGAAAAGCTGGACCAAGCCTGGAGAAAGGATGGGGTGGCACAAAAACTTTAAAGGTAATCCTCAAAAAAAAATAAAGGCATATATATGTGTCCCAGGGTAATATTACAGCATCCAATCTGGGCCGGTCACTGGGACCAGAGGTTTAGTTTTCCAAGCTTTTGGACTCATGCTGGAGCCCATCCTCAAAGAACTTCTCTCTCACCAGAACTTTCTCACACACCTTGTGAAAGAGAAGTTCTCTGAGGATAGGCTCCAGCACAAGTCCGAAAGCTCAGAAGACTAAACTTCTGGTCCTGGTGACCATCCCAAATTGGATCCTGTAAACTTGGAAGAGTGGATAAGGAGATGGAATACTGTATGATCCAGACAAAAAAAATGCATAGACTGATTCTTAAGATGTTAGGATTCACAAACAATAAAACAAAAGGGGAATTCACGCTCAGGACTGAGCAGCCCAGTTCTTGCACTCACCATTACAAGCAGCTGAGTCTCCTGTTCTTGCAGCAAAGACAAAAGACAAGAGAAGATGGCCAAAAGACAGAAAACAGTACAGCCCAATACAAGTATCACGTCTTTAAATTTATCCCTTTCTGTTTATAGGACAGCATATTATTTAAAGGTCCCTTTTCTTTCTTGCACATACAAAGAAGTATTTACATCATAGGTAAAGAACTTGACCTAACTTGAACCTCTCACTAACCTGAGAACAAGAAGGGTGAATTTATTTATTTTAGTACTTTTTATAGCCACTCATTTCTCTACCTCAATTCTGGACAATTAATGAGAAATTAAAACCAAAGTAACAAAGAATCCCAAATTAAATTGAAAAAGAAATTTCAACAACAATCAATTAATATGTGCCAAGGGTTCAAATAGATAATTCCATCTTAATCAATGAAAAGCATCAACAAACCAACCAATAGGGATCACCTAATACCCTGGTCCAAATGTCATGTTTAATCCCCTGGGTTATCAATATTTCCTTATTCCAGTCTTCCCCAACCTGGTATTCACATACAACATGGCCAAGAACCTGGAGTTAAAGTCCAACATCTCTGGAGAGCACTGGGTAGGGGTAAACCGATTTATTTTTCTCATGACAGGCCAATCTAGATCCTCAAACCACAGACCTCAATTGCATCCTTGAATTCATCATCAGGTTCTGCTTCCTCTGCTTCCTCCACACTGCCAGGAGTTAGGTCCTATAAAAATAGTTTTAAGTTATTGTTTAAGGAGCAGGAGTTCAGGAATAAACTTAGAAAATTAGTAAAGTAACAGGACTAAGATGAAAAAAATATAACAGAACAATTAAGAACTCATTGTCTTTAGACGTAAACCAGCATTGCTTCTGCCTCATAATCAGCAGGGACTTAAAAAAGTCCAGAAAGGAGAAGGAAAGAAAAAAAAGATGGCAACTCTCCCAGAAGAATCATCCTATAGGCAGTCCCTGGGTCATCAGATTTTTATGGCAGGATAGATAAAATCTTATGAAGGGGATTTTAGAATGTACAGATTATTAATTATTTCTCTGCTTTGCACCTTCCACCAAGTCTTACCTCAGTCCCAGTCAGCGCAGGTGTCCAGTCTGGCAAGACAGTCGCTTCCACTTCTCCAAGATCCAGCTCTTCAGGCTCTGGAGCCACAGGGATGGATTTGAAGCCCAAGCGCTGCTCTACAGCTGACTTTAGGTCCAGCATTACTGGGAACAGAAAACAAGAAATGTCTAGACAACATGAGATTCAAGGTGCTGGTGATGACCTATAAAGCCCTAAATGGCTTGGGTCCGGGATATTTGAGGGAACACCTACTGCTGACATCAAGTTCCCTTCGTCCTGTGCGCTCCCACTTGGAGGGCCTTCTCAGGGTGCCGCCTGTAAAAGACTGCCGGCGGATAACACCCAGCAGGAGGGCCTTCTCAGTGGGTGCACCTGCCCTTTGGAACCAGCTGCCCGTGGAGCTTAGGACTGCCCCTGACCTTCAGTCATTCCGCCGGGACCTGAAGACCTGGCTCTTTGAGCTTTCTGGCCCAGACTGAGAGTTTGTTTTTTCCCCCCTCAGGGATCAAATTTAATTATTTTAACTGTTTTTAACTCTTGTATTGTATTGATGTTTTTAAATACTTTGTAAACCGCCCTGAGTCCTACGGGAAAAGGGCGGTATATAAATTCAATAAACTTAAACTTAAACCTCCAGAACCTCAGGAGAACTTCCCAACAGACCAGCTCAAGCTTCTGACACTGGCAGAGCAGCAGCTCATTCACTCCCATCACCAGTCCAAATGCCAAGAAATCAAGTACAGGAAGAAGAGCAACCACCGTCTGAGATAATCATAAAAGATGAACTCATATGCTGCACTAGGCCAGTACAGGGATCTTTGATCCCAACTACTGTATTATGTAAAAATATTATTTACGTTATATGTAACCCAAGCTACTATGATTTGTTGAAGAAACCATGGATAAAACAAAGCAAGACTGAAAGTGATGTGTGAATCCAGTCTATGTTTAGAATGAAGTAAACACACCATGGTCTAATGATCTGTGTCATTACAGACCATTTCACTGTCTGCTACCACATAGAAAAATATAATAAACCCAAAGAGAGCCAAATACGGCTATGAATGTATTCTCCAGAATGCACTTCCAACACAAAACCTGAACACTGTAATGCCATTCCGTCAAGGTGTATTTTCCCGCATACTGATTTTCTGCTACCAAGTAATAAGAGGTCTAAGATTTTTGGTGGACTATTCATCACCTCAGAACATTGGCCGAAGAACTCTGCTAGTTTTGTCAAGTGAGGAGAGAAATATTTCTGTGAGGTTAGCTTCCCTAAATTTTATGGGACAGAGGTACCCAACAGGCCTTTCAGTCGATCACGGGCCAAAAAGGGATCTCTGCAGTATATTTTCTACTGAAAACCTACTGTATCAAGTTATACAAAGAAATGCAACTGGAATGTTGCAGACAGCATCACGTTCTCAGTACGACCCACAAGACAGGGCTTTCTTTCTGAAGATGGATATCCCTTTAGTAACCCATCGGTGAAAAGGTACGTAAGTTACACACCACTGAAATCTGTCGCAAGTCTCAATTTTCAACTGTGAAGGATAAAATCATTGCCACCTTCCCAAGCAAATGTCACCAAAAGCCCCTCCAAATTTCAGTCCAGCATTACTGTAGCAATCTGTGATTCTGACAACTGCAAAAAACATCTCAGCAAGAGGAGAGCAATTAGAAGGTTTCAATGAAATTGCTAAGCTCTGAAGAGCTCCTTCTTAAAATTAGTCAGATGTGTAATGCATTTCATAGGTGTATTAAATATCCGCAGATCATTGCACTCCCATTTTTATTAAGACTCAAATGCTTATTTATCCTACTCCTTGTTCTCTGTTAGTGTGTTCCATATGAAACTGCAAACTGAACTTCTTCAAGTAGAAGGTCTTGCAACGATGAGGCTTCGAGGGTTATCAGAGTTACACTGCAGGAAATGGCATTGCCACCTGCCTGATATGAGCACCAAAAGATGTAACATGGGCCTGAGAAAGCAAAAAATGGATAAACGATTCTTGCTCTTTCTCCATCCAGTCCCTGACCTAAAATGAATCAGCCACAGAATTTGATAAAATGAATTCCTTGCCTTGCACAAGTATCTAGCAAAAAAGGTATCCACCTTGAAAGTCATTTTCAGTAAGCTTCTCCAATTTTCTCTACCAAAGTTCCAATGCAAAGAGAAGGTCATGGGTGAAATGATTTATTTGTTTACATTTTAATTATATAATCATTTACAGATAGCACATTTCCCAAAGGACTCAGTGCTACGTAATGAAATTACAAAAAATAAAAAAATAAATCCTTAACAATCCTGACCAGAACAGCCTAGGACCATCACCAGCACCCATAATAAAAATGTTTTAAGGTCTTCCTAAAATCCAGGAAGTTGGGGCTGTAGAGGGCAGAGGAAATAGCTTTGAGGGACTGGAGAAAGAACCACCATCAAGGCAACAACCAAATAAAGTTAGGAGTCTGGAGCAAAAAAGTTACATGAGTTAACATCTTAGATAGCTCCTCCCCCACCAGTTCTCACAAAGATAAAGGAAAATGGGGGGAGAGCATATCCAGACTTGTAAAATTCTATTGCTATAGCTTTATAATAAAGTAGCATTGATCTACAAGACACCGGTTACCTAACTTGGTCTACCATGAAGGGCTGACAAGGCCACTTGTTAGGGGGCAAAATATTCTAAAAGGCATGGGGTGTGAATTCTCTGTATCCTTCTCTTAAAAAGACCTGGGGCTGAGCCAGTGGTGGGATTCAACCGGTTCGCACCACTTCAGCAGAAACGGTAGGTAATGTTTTGTTGCCCAGGCTCAGAATGGACTTCCGGAAGTGGCATTCACACAGACAACGGGTTGTTCACATATTTGAATCCCACCACTGGGCTGAGCCATGTGGGGTTTCAAAGATAACAGCCACTACTTTCAACTAGACATGTACACCAACTGGCAGCCAGTGCAGCAATCCAATCCAGATGTTATGCTGTTACATCAACTGTGCCCAGTTAGCTGACAAACCACTCCACTTTGGACTAGAGTAGGTGAAGCTTCCAAGTCAAAGGCTGCCTTTATATAATAGGTGCGTGTTATAATAGTTTGGTAACTTACCTTGATAAAATGCCACATTGCCCAAGAAAAGGGCACTATTAAGAAGAACAAAGATCCAGCAGAGGGGCAACAGGTAAAGAGCACAAACTGAACCCATCAGCATCCCATAAAACCTAGGGAGTAAAGGAGAAAAATGGAGCAGAAGACACATAACATACCTGAACATCAGAGCCTTGGTGGAGCAGTGGGCTAATGCCTCCTTAAGTAACACCGGCTGCCTGCAATTAGTGCAGGTTCGCATCCCACCAGGCTCAAGGTTGACTCAGCCTTCCATCCTTCCGAGGTAGGTAAAATGAGGACCCAGATTGTTGGGGGCAATTAAGCTGACTTTGTAATAATGCCGCTTGGGGTGTGTGTGTGAAAGCCCTAATAAGCAGGCAGATACATAGAATGAAGGCTACTGCTAAGCTTGTAAGCCACCCTGAGTCTTCGGAGAAGGGCGGGATATAAATGGAATTAAAATAAAATAAATAAATAAATAAACATCAGAATGACACTTAGGTACCAGTAACTTAGAAATAGGAGGGGGGGGGAAACAAGTTAAAAACTCCCTAACTCAAATACAACTTCCCACGGAAAACAAAAACATTGGCTCAGCTGTGGGGTGTCAAACTGGGCAACTTCCTCACTTACAAATCCTTCTCTTTGCATTGCTTTCTTCACTTTTCCTTGATCTTGCTGCCACCAGGGGACATTTCTAGTTCGGCAGAACTAACTTTCCCTCTCCTTTGAATTAGCACACTAATAAAACTTTTTTAAAATTTAAGTTCTTTTAGCAATATTGTTCTCGTCTAAATTGCTGGTACACTTTTGGGGTCACTCCTGTTGTTGTTTTTTCTCACTCTTGATTTCAGACGTTTTAGTAAAATACACATATTTACACATGTTTAATGAAATAAACATAGGCAAAGGAAATTTGTATGTGGATGAATGAGTGGTAACAGCCAGATTTTTTAACTATGGCTATAAAAAACAAGGTGAGATATATTTTTTGTGTGTTTTAATGTTTTAATTGTATGTTGACTTACAACTATAATTGGAACCAGAATTTTGGTCATAAACCATGAAATAGAGGCAACCACATGAACAAATCTGATTTTACAACCATTTTTATGCTAGTTGTTAAGCAATCAGATGATTGTTAAGCAAAAGACAGTCATTAAGTCCAAATCCATTCCCCCAAATAGGTATTTTTTGCAGGAAATTAGAAAATGGTGGGAACTGGCAAAAAACATTATAAATCACAGCCACGTGACTGTAGAATTTGCAGTTGTAAATGTGAGCCAGTTGCCAAGTGCATGAAATGCTGTCATATGACCTTGTGAGGGGGCAGTGTGACGTTTTATGATGACCAGAAGTTCTTTATGAATTATAAAGCACACTTTGTGAGGCTGACATAGCTCCAAATGGTCATTAAACAACCAGTTGTAAGTCAAGGATTACCTTACGTAATATTTATTAAACTGTTTTATATAATGCCGAATTTAGATCATATTTGTAACTTGCCTTTGAGCTTTTTTACGTAAATGAACTTGATTTTTAAATTATTGCCATCAACTGCCAATCTGGGGAGTTGCTAGTTTAATTGTCAGTTTAATCAGACTTATTTATTAGCTAAATTACAGCTGTATCACTTTTTAAAATCTGGCCTTTTCGTGTGTAGAAAGAACATAAAAAAACCCTAGTGTCTGGGATGGAAGGGAATATGTGAATTTATATACTTGAGAACATTTTGAATGTCAAAGAGTGCCAAAAAGCTACGAAGAGATCCTGGGAGGTGAGCAGAGCTCCAGGAAAGCAGTAGTAGTTTTTTGGAAGTAAGCTCTGTTCATGAATCACTCCCTCTTTGTCTCTACAGTCCCGGCCCATTACTTCACAATTACGCCTTAACAGCCTTGCAGATCTCAGCAGGCACATGATGTATTATATCCAATGCAATGAAATGTTCTATCCAGTTCTATCCAATCACATGTATATTCTAATTTGCCTGAATCTATATCCAACTGCTAAGAAAAGCAAGACCAGTAGTGATACAACAGTTTTCACGAAGAGATCCCAACCTTTTCTTCCTCAATGCTTCAATGGCTAAACGACAATTTGGTGAACAGCAAGATGATTTATTAGACTGGTGAAAAAGAAGACTCAAGGAAAATCAACTTAAAGCAGCTTATGTCAGGGTGGAGGCCAAAGCAAAAAATGTACAGCTTGTTCTGAGCTGAAAGGGTTGCTCACCGTGGTCCCACGCCAATACTTACTGGGAGGAGACAGTAGGGTTCTCCCAGAAGAAGACACGGTAAGCTGTATCACAGCCACCACAGAGCCTGTTCAGGAGCACTTCTAATCGGATCAGGCTGAAAACAAAGGACAACAATTTTAAATATAACTGTGCTGTCTAGCTCACAGCCAAATAGTGACTGCAACATGGAGATTTCAACACCCTAGGCTCACAGAACAAGCTTTCCCCTGCCCTTTATTTATTCCAGGGTAATCATAGAAAGCAGCAACAGTTGAAAAGCAGACCCCTTGCCCACAGGTAGAAGAAGCTAGGATTAATGTTGCCACCAAGTTAAATTTAGTCAGCTCTAATAAGTTTTAATTTTTTTTAAAGCACAAGTTCCAAGCATTCCAGAAAAAAATAATACTTTTGTAACTCACAAAAAGATGGGATAAGTTAATACATACTTTTGCCACATGTGCCTTTAGCATGCCTAGGTATCATGTTTCTCCTAATTTTGCACATGCTTCGAAGCCAGACGCTATGAAACAAGGCATGTGTTGTAACAGGAAAGAAAAATGTGCTGTCATAAGACTTTACCTCATGACCTACTGGATGGGGGTGAATATATTGCACATGCCAGTGAAAACCGGATGCAGAAGGTTGCAGATTATTTATGTGTGGAGAGCTTTTATCCAAATTTGTAACACTGGATTAGTAATTGGGAGAGTAAAATATCAATGATGACATGCTAAGCTCACCCAGCATGAGTTGGGGGAGACCTGCAGGAGCTTCTTATGCCAGCTAGCCCTAGATTGGCAGTCAGAGATGGGGGTGAAAAAGCAACTGTATCAGTTTCCCAGACTAGGTGAGAGTCAGCATGATCCATTACAATATGGGAGACCCAGATTGCTGAATCCCTGCTGAACTATGACACTTTATTAGGCAATCCTGAACAAGCATCTGCTATAAGCAGAAATTCTTTAGAAGTAACAATGGCAAGCAACTTTGCAGAACCTTTTTGAGGCTAACAATTCCATTCTACACATGCCTACCTAAAGGTAAATCATTCAGATACTTGTAAATAAGTGTATGCAGTATTTTAACATGAATAACACATGCACCTAAAGTCACTCTATTCAAAGAAAAACACAAAATTGTCAAACATAAGTTTTTTCATTATAAAAGGTAAAAGGCAGCTGGTGTTTAGAGAAGGTGCATAAATAAAATATTCCATGCAAAGTACTTAAAAATGCATTTTTATTGATTTCACAGCACAAATTATATATTTGGCAAGGTGAGAATGCTGGAACCTGGCCAAATTAGTTCCTTATCTAAGAAATGTCCTGACCAACCGCACCGGCAAAAGCATGTATCCTTGCCAACCTCTATTAGCCATCATGACTATGAATTACCCCTACTGCTCTCCTATCCTAATTATGAATTTCTCCCCAATCATTGTGGGAACACAACATTGGGCAAGATGGGTCTTATTCTGATCCAGCACATCTTATACTATATACTTGGGGGGGTGGGGGGAGTGAAAATAAGGAAGGATCATTAAAAGATGGTATGAACAATCTCAAGAAAGAGGACAAAAGCTAAAATCTCTAATAATCATATGATCATACAATCATATGATAGTCAACTAATGTGCTAAATCTACAATAATTGCTATATACAGTTGTAAACATATCAAATGTTTATTAAAACCAATGATTTAAAAATGCCTCTTCTTCTTTAGTGACTGAAATCAATCCACTATTCTAGACTATCGCTGCATACTTTTGTGAAGTGGACAATGAAATTATTTATATTCCCAGTAACTCTCTGTCCAATATAGAGTTACAGACTCAAAGTAATGATATATAATATCCCCAGTGGGTGAAATGATGTAATGCTTCTTACAAACACTAGTCTATGGGGTGGGGGTTGGGGGAATCCTCAGAGCGGCAGTGCAAGAAAACATGTAATGATCTTCCAATGTTTCTTAAGAGAGAAATTCTCCACACGTGCATCGTTATTGGGTTATATTCAATATTGCACAATTCTTGTTTACATCGTATCACAAGCAGTAAAGTGTGGGACATACAGCAAGTCATGTGCCATTTGTGATATCATATCAGTTTTCTTCAAACACAAACAGTCCCTTCCCAAACTCTTGGAAGACTGGAATAGCCTATAAACCAGCCAGCCAATCAATCAATAACCTCTCAAGTTTGATGCACATGCAACTGTTGACCTCTAAACCAGGGGTGTCAAACTCAATTTCACTGAGGGCCGCATCAGTACTGCGGCTGCCCTCAGGGGGCTGGGTGGGTGTGTCCAGGGTGGGTGTGACCTACTGGCTGGGCGTGGCTAGAGTGCGTATGGCCGGGTGGGTGGGCGTGGCCAGCTCTACATCGTTCGCATCAAGGGTGCCTATGGGGCCTGGGCAGGAGTGGGACAGATCTGAGGGTCTCTGGCAGAAGGAGGGTCTCTAGGCCAGGGCCAAGGCAGTGGGGGCCGTTCCCTCACTGTTTCCAGGATGGCTTCGCGGGCTGCATAAAACCACTTCGCGGGCCGGATCCGGCCCCCGGGCCTTGTGTTTGACATGTCTGCTCTAAACTATGCCACTAAAAGAGTGCATTTATTGGAATAAGGGGTAGATTGGAGGATAGAACACCAATGTGTCTTCCCTACCCTGCCTCCCACAATAAATACAAATATACACATATTAGGCAGTTCATAATGTGGTTAATTTTTCCTTGAGTGAGAAGGCTGTTCCTCCACCTCTTTGGCAGGTGCTTGTTCACCCTCTCCTCAAAAAGCCATCACTGGATCCCACTATACTGGACAGTTTTTGTTGATCTCTAACCTCCCCTTTTGGGGCAAGGGGGTTGAGAAGGTAGCCATGCAGCCGTTTTTGAGAAGCCTGAGTATGGGATGGAAATGGTATTGGTCACATTTTTAGATAATCTCTGGTGAAAGCAGGATGGGGCTGTGCATCTCTCCTTGCTGTACTTGACCTCTCAGTGGTTTTCAATAGATGGCACCCTTCTGGATACTCTACAGGGATTGGGAATGGGCCACACTGTATTTTGGTGGTTCTCCTCCTTTCTTCAGGGTTGCTTTCAGTTGTGTTGATTGGAAGTGAATGATCTTAACCTCTTCCTCATGTCATGCTGCGAGTTTCAGTGCCCTATTTAACATCTGAGTGAGATCCTCTGTCACCAAATCAGTACGTTGATGATACTCATTTGTATATCTTTGCCCATGATGAATACAGTGATGTTGTTGATGCCTTATCCCAGTTACCCCAGTGCCTGGGGGCTGTGGGGGCCTGGATGGGGAACAACAGACTCTGACTAAACCTTGGCAAGACTGAGTGAATTTGGGAGCCTCCTGATTCTAGGATTTTGCTATATTTGATACTAGATGAGGTTGCACTGTCACAAACAAACCCAATGCACAACCTCCTAGATTTGCAACTCCTCAAAAAACATTAAACAAATTAAGTTACTATAGTGAACTCAACCTATAGAATTTCCTAATAAGATTTTTTTTCTGCCTTTCTTCCAGGAATTCAAGCCAGTACAAAACATTCCCCTCTCCAACCTTATTGGCTCTGGAAAGCAACTTATATCAAGCAACAGCCCTTCAATTCCATGCTCAAACAATGCCCGAGCCCACCCCCTCTCTCCCAAGCAGACTTACAAGCCTTTAACTTCAGCCACAGCCTCATTTCGAGAAAGTTGAACTTTTCTCACATCTTCTCGCCGCACACTGTGATACCTACGGCGTGCCAGCTGGTCTTCAGTAAGACGGATACGGCATGTTTCCTGTAGATAGCCGAGCATGGCAGGCACTGAGATTAGCAGGGCACACAGCCCATACCAAGCAGCTACAATGCAAGATGGAATAGATGCAGAGTTTATTAAGCCACCCACAGCTTATCTAATCAGCAGCGGTTTTATTGTCCCCCAATATACTGCCTCATGACAGGAAGTTTCTCTACCAGCTGTCAGTGCAATTTTCCCACCATACATAATGACAAGCTTCTGCCAGTCTTCATAAATGTTTTTTGAACAAAATCATATTCTACTCTCCTCCCATTAACTCAATCCAGTCTCATGACTTCTGGGAAAACGGGTCCCTAGCATATACATCCACCACTTCTCACCTTCACTCAGAGTAAGCAGCAGAAAGTTGACGCCCAAACAAGTAAGGAGAGAGCAGAAGGGCATCTGCCAGCTGTGGAGTGGAAGAAGTCAAACATTTACAATCTCAAAAAGACGCTGTTTATTAGTTATTAATTAGGAAAAGTACTGAGGAAATGTGAATAAAGAAGGCTACATAAAGAATTAGAAAGGATCTAGAATCATATATTTTTCCCTGCAATTTCAACCAATTCAAAATTCTTTTTTAAAGTATGTGAAGCCTACATAATACCCTATCTTAAAAATCCCTTATGTTTCCAACATCAATGTGGCAGGAGTTGATTACCAGCAACTGTTTCATCATAGTTTAAAAGCAACTTGAAAAGGATCCTAAGAACTAAGAAAAGGAGGTATAGGAGCTACATGCAATCTCAGAATCACAGCAACTATGATCCTAAAAAAGTGTAGGGTGGTATGGGAAAGAATGCTAAGTTAGATGAGCCTTTTTATGGACTAACAAAGCCTCTTTCTATGGTCTTAAAATGGAATGAACTAACACCAGAAAACCCAGAGAAAAGAAACATAATGGCCATAAGATGTTGTACATCCTTTAATTTAAACGTTTAGGCCAGAAAAAGCAAACCTTACAAAAAGAATTTATTCCTCTATTCTCAAGAATGACAACAGGCATAGATTTTGCTGAACTATGACCTAAAAAAGTAGCTGTATAGAAAAGCACTAACCTGAGGAGGAACCACACTCCTTCAGCAACATCCTGCAGTGGTTCCAGGTACAGTTCTAGTTGCTTATAAGACACTACCAGATTAAAGAGGTCCAAGGAAGGAGGCTTAGGGTGAGAGGGTGAAACTTGTTGGGCATCAGACGCTGTGGCACTGTCTAATCCATTCCCTGTGGACACTCCACCATCACGTTCTGATACCTGCATGCTGTAAATATGCATTTGTGATTTAACTTATTTTTTTATTTATTTCCCTGAAGGAAAACTTAAGGTGAACAAAGATCATTTTTAAAATAATAGTGTTTTGAAACATAGCATTATCTATTAAAACCTAAAATTCAAAGCCTGTTAAATAGTGGAGATTGTAAACACAAAAATTAATGACCAAATAACCATATAAACCAGCAAGGCATTTCACTGCTGTGCCATTGGAGTGAAACATAAATTGCCATTTATCCATGGGCTGCATAGTTCTATAGAAAATTATATTGCCCATTCAGACAATAATGAAGAAATGAATATTGCATGAAGAGGTTGCATGAGAATTTGGTAGAAAGTCCATTGGAAACAAAAAAGCATAAAATCATATTTACATTTATTAATTTATCATTCCTTTATGAAGAAAATATCTCTTCATAAATATCCATTGCACAGAGGGTAAAGGTAGAAAGAAAATAGCCCCCTATATCATCATCTAACCAATATGCTGACAAGTGCTAACAAGTCCTTAGCCTATGATCTTTAATTTATCAAAAGTTGAAAGGTGCATCTCTGGTAGAAAAAATAAAAATAGACCAAATCACATTCTGCATTATAGTCTAACTGGGCAATCCTGTTACCTGAATCAAATTGCATCAAAACAAGACAAACTCATGACCAATGCTCTTTCATCATCTCAATACATAACATAAAAGACCCTAAATCCTTTTCCAGAAATGAAGAAAGTTTTCAATTTATTCATAGATGAACAGATCTGTGATTAATAACTACAAGATACAAAGAAATCCAGCCATCTGCATTCTCTTCATCCCTGTGTCATCAACCTTATTTCCCCTTCACCGGCATGAGCATCCTTCCAGGAAGGAAACCACAAAACCCCACAACTTAAGTCTTTAGAGAATACCGATACGATGGTGCAAACATTCCCTATATGGCATCTTTTCCCACCTGACGCCGTCCAGATGCACTGAATTACAGCTGCCAGCATCGCACCCAACATGTCCTTGCCGCGCTGGCGAGAACTATAGGAATTCATCGCATCTAGAGGGTTCAAGGTTGGAGAGGTTTGCTTCAAGGACGGCACAGATTCCCTGCACCAGATCATGGAGACCTACCAGCTACCAAAGCCTCACCTCGATCCTGCTCCGCTTCACACTCACCCCAATCTCAAATCAGGAGAAGGGGCGGAGCCTCTCCAGCGGCTCTGCTCAACTCGACCTCGCCCCTCTCGCAGCCGCCCGGACTTCCTAGCAAGAGAGACCCGGCTGTGCCTAAGCTTCGCTACTCGGCATAAGCGTCGGGAAAGCGGCTGCCATAACCCGCCTATCAGAGGCAGCGAGCCAATCAGAGGCAGCGACCCAATCCGAAGCGCGTGAAGGGTCACACCGGCGGACAGTCCCCCCGGAAAAGCTCACCTTCTATTGGCTAAAAGCCTCTGGTCCTCAACCTATCGCAGTTGGATTTCTTGCTCGCGGTAGTGGCAAGTTGAGTGTACAGTTCCTGGAAACGTCAGTGGTGTTTGCGGCCTGAGCGTGTTAAGGCGGTTTGTCTCTTGTGTCCTGTGCCAAAGTTAACCGTCGGTCATCAAGCTTTCTTAGGAGCGTCTTTGCTCACAAGCTGAAAACCAGTCATAAGAGAGTAAACTAAACTAAAGTAAACTGGCTCTTCGAGCTGTCTGGCCCAGGCTGAAAATTTTAATTTTAGTTTTAATTTTAACTGGGGTTTTACTTATGCAGGGACGAATATAATTTTTTTAATCTGTTTTTAACTTTTATATTTTTGCTTTTAATCACCCTGTAAAGCGCCCTGAGTCCTTCGGGAAAGGGCGGCATATAAATGTAATAAAATAAATAAATAAATAAATAAATGACAGGTTGCGTTCTGGAAACGAGAGTCCTTTCAGTCAGGTTCCTAAAATCACCAAAATTGATTTCATGATAAGGTTCAAGACTTATTACGCGTTAAGCAGAATTTTTAATATTTTTCAAATCGTCTCATACTGAGCTAAACAGGCTTCTCGTATTATGACTGAAGTCAAGCAACATAGCTAAGTCCTAATGTGGTTTACTTGTTTGGGGCTGCCTAGCAGTTGGAGGAGCAACGTCCCGGTTTTGAGAAAGTAATTCAGGCCCCTTCTGAAACCAAAAGAGGTCCTCATTTCCATGAGCTTTCTCCAGAACAGGGGTAGGCAAGCTCGGCTCTTTTATGACTCGTGGACTTCAACTCCCAGAATTCCTGAGTCAGCAAAGCTGACTCAGGAATTCTGGGAGTTGAAGTCCACGAGTCATAAAAGAGCCGAGCTTGCCTACCCCTGCTCCAGAATAATAAGAACAGAAAGGGGAATGGGAGGTGGCGGCGGCGGCTTTAGTTGCAGGAGAGGAACCGACTCCTACATTGCTCTTGAGTTTGTGCAAGTATTTCCGGTCGAGTGGGCAGCGCAGGAAGGGAAGCAAGCCACAAAAACGGTTTTAAGTAACCAGGCTGCCACAGATCTAAAAACTAATATGGGAAAGTGATTATGTACTGATCACATACTGGTGTATTCTATTGATGCTTCAATAGAAGTTAAGATGCTACCCATAGTAATCTTTAAATATTAAGAGAGAATTGTAGTAAAAATGTTGGCATGTTAAGTGAAGTTTCTACCATTTTATATGGAAAGGGTGTTGCTAAATTCAGTTCACAAATAACTGAAGTGATTGGATTTTGGCCTAACAACAGAAAAAGTAATTTTTGTGGCATAAGAACAGAAAGTCAAAACATTTTCTGCAGATTGTAAGAAGCAGGCTCTGAAAATGTTAATTTGAATATAACATATACTTTCCATCAGGGTGGATTTGATTCGATCTAAATCATAATTTTTAAAGAGTAACTGTCACCTCTGTCCAGCAGTGGCTCCTCCACTGACCTGCTGTTGACTCACCAACAGTCTTATTCACTTTAATGGGACGGCTGGTGATGCGGCAGTGACACAACAAGGTGAGGGACATGGCAGGCAGCAAGTGAGTAGATGCCCACTAACAGGTGCTGCTATGATGGATCTGAAATGACAGGTGCTCTTTAAATGTAAGGACTCATTCTTGCTGGTAGTTAGAATCTTTAATATTTGCAAACAAAATGAAGGTTTTTTAGAATAATAAACTGTCAGGTTAGTAAAACAGCGATATCAGAACCGATTTTAGGTTAATAGGTTAATCACATAGTTGGAGAACTACTCAAATTCTTTTATTTAATTAAAAAGCCTGGTACAGATGCATTTCTCTCCAAAAAAAATCATAGAGTTTGTAGTGTACATAGATTTGCAAAATAATGGGATAAAGGAATATTCCTGAACTTTATGATTTATCTCATGGTTACTGTGAAATTCTGTGAATGCATCAATGCAGTGCATGTTATCTCAGCTTGCAGAGCTTGGATTTATTACCAAAAATGTAAATATTGCAGAATATACAGCCTCATGCTACATAATTAAGCTCCATTTCATGCTGAATAAACTAAATTATTAATGTATCTTAAATAGAAAACTATATTTAGATAGATTTTTACTCCAAAAGCATTTTATTAAAATAAATTTGATAAAAATAAAAAAAATCCAATTTAATTTTTTAAAAGTGATTTTTTTGATTTTTTTTTTAAATCATCGATTGTTATCCACCCTGCTTTGCATTATTTGGTGCAGTGCAAACTTGTTAATACATTATCCCTTAAATTAGTCTTTCTTTTTTTTTATTAAAGAGTTTTACAAAAACAAAATTTTACAATACATCCCCAAATCCCTCCCACCCCAAACCCGCCCACTTCCCAGAGCTAAATACAGGATTATAGTTATAATAATCATATTCTAAATAAAAATTAGTCTTTCATTATCAAGATTTACAAGTGCTTCCATATTTATGCTATTACAACTGTAACTTTGAAATTTTGTTTTATTGATTTGGAACGCCAGCAATTTCTCAACAAAAGTAATGCTCATTGGCTTTCTTAATGTCTATTGTCTATCATGTTATATTAATTCATCCATTTTGTTTGTAAACCATAGGGTAGGGCTTTGGGCTGTTTTGCTCTCAGTTTTTGTGGACCGGAACACTGGTGTGTGTTCACCACGTGTCATATTTTGGTTTTGTGTGCTGGCAGATAACAACTATCGAACATGCTGCTAATACTGTAGTCGACAATAAAACTTAGCATTCACAAGAAAGCCACTAGGTGGTGGTAAAAACAAGACTTTAAATTTTGCCATGAGAGTTTGGAAAGATAGGAAGAAAAGCAGTTTCCTCTGTCAGTAATTGTCAATGTCTATTTTAAAAAACATTCAAAATCCATAATGAACAGTTTACTGCAAGCAACCAGAACATCAAAAAAATACAAACAAACTTTTGCAATTATAAAAAAACCTCCACAGCTATGAGATGAGACCCATAGAAACCTCATACAGATAAACTGCCTCAAACCCTTTCTTATCTCAGATTGTCACATGTACAATTTGAGCCAAATCATATGTATAAATGACACAAATAGAAATTGATTTTATAGATTTCAATATTTTTAACATTTCAGCAGTTGGGCCAGGCACTATTAATATCAAGAGCAAGAGCTACCAAGCAGTTTCTATTTCATATCTAAGTCTAAATACTAATTCTAGAAAATTCATTTTCCATCCAAAGTATCTCAAACGTCACACATCAGAGGCATGACTTGAATAAGTTATTCAGTAGATAGGGTCTTAGATTTTACAGGAAGCCATACCAGTAAGATTATTAAGCAGTTGGTATGTGATCCTTTAGAAAAGAACACCTTGGCTGGCAGCATGGGTTTATCAAGAGTAAATTATGTCAAACCAATCTAAATTTCTCTTAGATTCAGAAACCAATTAAGAGTATGTAGTACACACAGTATAGCTCCTATTTAGCAAAGCATTTGATAAAGTATTCCATGATATTTTAGTAGAAAATACGAGTTGGACTATGCTATCATTAGATGGATATGTAGTTGGCTCAATAATCATAATCAAAAGCATGTTGATGCTCGGCATCAAGCTGGAACAAAGTGTTGAATGACAAACTTCTGTTTTAGGTTCTGAGCTATTCAACATGCTTAAAATGATTTGCACGGAAAATTAAAAAAATACATTTATCAAATTTACAGAAGATACAAAGATAACTGAGATAGCAAATAGCTCAGAAGACTAATTCAGAATAATTTTTGAAAACTGAAACAATGGATAGAAAGTAGCAAGTCACCTCTAGACAACTATGGCACATAAATTTCAAGGGACAAATGCAAAATCCTATGGGATGAAAAAGACACAATTATAGAAAAAGGAAGCAAATTAGGCAGCAGTACATCAAAAGGATTGTGATATCTTGGTGGATTACAAGATGAATATGAACCAGTAGTGTAATAGAGCTGCAAAACAAACACCAAATTTAATCTTAGCCTACATCAATATACTATAATTAAAGAAACCATATGAAAAGATGTCTTTGTTCCTCTGTTTTGCGTTAGTCAGACTGCACCTAGAATAGAACATATAGTTCTGAGTATTGCATTTTAGAAAGAACATTGGTAAACTGAAGGGGGTCAAAAATAGATCTATCAAAATGATAAGGGACCTGGAAGAAAAAATTGGGAATAGTAGGATGCATTTGTTATGTTTTGCCTTGAAAAACAGAGTAGCTCTCTTCAAGTCCTTGAAAGTTTATCATGAAGAGACCAGGGGCACTGCTTAGTTCCAAAAGACTGGTTTAAAAAGTGGGTTAACATTACAAGGAAGGAGAGTTAACAATTTGAGTTTTTTAACAGACTGTTTCGGGTGGTGGCCTGTCCCTGGCTATCAAAGATGCTGTTGAGGTCAATGTCTGCATTTTATAGAGGGTGGGCCTAAATGATCTTTCTAACCCTTTCCAAGCCATAATTGCCCAATTCATCCTTTTACTGCAATATTTTTACCAGTTACCAGTTATTTATCTGCAGTAAATTAGGCCACCTAAATTAGAAACAACCTAGGTGACTAGGTTTAGGTCCTAGGCTGGAAAAGCTGATAAACATTTACCTACCAACTCAGAGGGGATCAGCATTGTAGATATTGATCAATAATATTCACTCTAGAGTCCTTCATCTTATAATGAATTAATTCAGAATTCTTTTTTCTGTAGGACCTTAAAATATTAAGTCCTGATTGTTTAAATTTTGTAAGGCATCCTGTTACTTATGTGAGAGCTAGCCTGAGTTTTCTTGGAGTTTTGCTGTCCCCTACTTTACTATATGGTATTATTGTTGCTGTCAGAACCCTGAAAAGTAACTTGTGTGCCCTGTAATAAGTTTCAGCATTTCCTCATAATGGCTCAAGTACATTTCTGCTGTAGTGGTCCTTTCTGTTGAGTTATTCCATGGTTTTTGTCAGTTCCTTTTTCCTTACATGAAGACTCTTCTTACGTAAAAAAAAACAACTTTCAGCTTTGTTCAGGATGTCTTAATGCTCTTTCATGCACGGTTTTCCTATTTGAATCCTTCACTCTGTCTTAGAAGCTCATTTCCCACTGACTGTCAGGAAGTATTGCAGTCTGAGTCTCATTCCTTTCTTCACTGTCTGGGCTTGTCTACTGATCAAAAACAATGGTTTTGACAAGCTGTTGCAGGATTAAAATAATACTCGGAGGGAAGATCTGAAGCTTGAATAATTATTGCTGTCTTCACAATGACATAGGGATATAATTTGGAGTGCTCTCATTATAGAATACTTCTATGAGTGTCCACGAAGCATATATCTATGGAGATTCTCAATCATCCAGGTCATGGTTGTCCCCAAACGTGTTTCTCAAAAAACAACTTAGTTTTTTTCTTGAAAACGCTTTATTTCTCATCCAAGAAGCTTCTTTGATTGAAGCTTGAAATGAACTGAAGAAGCTTCTTGGAAGTATTTACTCTACTTGAATATTTTCCTCATTCTCTGACTGCCCTGTATTATCTACTCACAAACAATGATCACAATTGATCTTGTTATTACAACATTATCACTTCCTTGAATAAAATTACCCTCGTGCTCCTGAAAATGATCTCACTTCCACTGCTTTGAAAAAGGCTTGAATTATAAATTCCACTTTCTGTGACCATGTAGCCATGAGCTAGAGCTCACCAGAAAGTTTGATCAAAGTGGGGTTACCAACATTTTATTCTGGCATTGTTACGTGTGGACTGGTTCCTATCATAAATGAGTGTAAAAGTTCATCAGCATGCAGTGCTGTAACTTACGTTCTGAGCAAGTATTGTTGGTTTTGCTTCAAATTATTATGCTTTTGCTGCTCATATTATTCATCCAATTTAAAGCAGATCCTGTCTAGTATAATAGTCCAACATATTTATAATGATAGAAAATAACTTCCCATCTCTGCTTTTCCTCATTACTAATGGCTGCAATCTTTACTGCCACTTAACTAATTTCTACAATCTATTAGAACTGTTTTCAGCAACAAAATATTTCCTTTAAAAAAACCACTGAGTACCCTGAATGTTTAAAGTAATATATATGTTCATCTCTATCTAGCAGTCAATAATTAATTTATATCCCATCTTTATTATTTTTATAAACAGTTCAACATGGCAAAAATATCTAATATTCTTCTCCTGTTTTTCCACAACAACCCAGTTATCTGGCTGCATTCACTTATATCTGTGACATGCAATATTCTATTAAGTCAGTTTCTTGCCAACTTAAAATGAAGTAATGGCAGGAAAAACCAATATTTCTGAGTAAATTAGTAACATGAAGATTGTGAAATCTGTTGTGGCATCTCTCTTGTTTGTTCTGTGATGTTTCAAACAGCTTTTGGGCCAAAATCAATAAAAACTATAAATGCCAAGGATCTTTCTTTCCTGGTTATGATCAAGTGTGAGTCAAAAGCAATATATTAAATTCCATCCACATCAATTATTTACACATTTGTCTTTCTAAAAAAATGATTATGCATTGGCAGATGATCCATCTATTAGTAACATCCAGTCATTTGTTTCAAAAGTAAAGTACCATCTGGAAGACAGCACTATAGGATTTAATACTTAATTGCAGGACTAACTTAGCCAAGGAGGATTTAAGAGGTTAAGATAACAGTTGAAAACAAGTCATGCATACGCAGAGAGAAGTTATCACAAAATCATTAAGTTCATGAAAGATAATTGTTCATGCGGTCTCCAAATCAGATTTCTTCCTTTATGTCTTACAGTATCTACGGTAAGTAACGAAGGCAGAAATCTCAGGCAGTATATGTTGGTACTGTGGAATTTAGCAAATTCTAAGTTATTTAATCTTTAATTGCTATTTTCTTTTACAGCCAAAGATGAATGAGTTGCTTCTTGCCTACCCATACTGCCCCTCATCTCTCTGTAATTTATATTTTCCTTGTTGTCATACTTACGTTTTTCCCTTTTTCCTGCCTGCATTTAGAGAGGAAAATGCATTTATGTTTAAAACAGAGCTATTTAACAGATTATGATCATTATGCACAATTTTATGCAGAATCTGAGATAATTACAGAATTAAGAAAAGGATCTGGAATGTAATCTTTATCAAGACAGAATACATCTAGAATTTGATGCAGGAACAGAAATCTTTGTATAAGGACCGAAGTGGAACTTTTGGAATGTAAGGGAAAATTATCCAAATACCCCTAAATATTTAATGTATTTTATACAGCTTGCTTTGCATCTCCTCCTACTGAGAATGCCTTTGTCCAGATTTTATGAACAAGAATAATCTATTGTGACATGAGATGGTCCAAACTTAATGGGTATTATAGCCATTCCCAGATATATTGCACATTGGTGAGAGCATGTTAACAGTAGCTAAAAGTGGCAACAACATTTCCCCTTGCTCTTCCCATCCCTAGTAGATAGGATGGCACAGCAATCCTCCATTGATGGGCTGCCTGTAGCATAGAGCCAAATTGCCCTTGGTGTCAGCATGCCTGAAGATTAGGGCTCCATACAGAACAATTTCCTCATGCCTACAAAGAAAAAAAAAGTAACTGAATCCACATGAAAACTATCAGCCTCACTGATCATATCTGTCTCCTCCTCCTAGAATACTGTCCGGCTGCCATGCCCTTCCATGACTCTTGGTATGGGCATTTGGTTCTTTCCCAATAGCCAATCAATTTCACCTTGTGTGAAGACAGGTAATGTCCCATTCTTCCTTTCTTCCCCCTCCATTGCTGCATAAATAACAAGAATATTATATGCACCTAATAGCCTGTCCAAGGACAAGGATGCACCTGAACAGCTGGCTTTGGGCAGAATTTTTCTTCTACAAAAACAATATAGGATAATGTTTAAAGTATTGAACTTAGACTGAGGGAGACCCAGGTTCAAGTTGATAACGCAGCCAAATTAATTCATTAGATTACAGGTAGTCCTCAACAACTATTTGTTTAATGACTGAAGTTACAATGGCACTAAAAAAAGTGACTTATGACCAGTTTTCAAACCTACAACCGTTGCAGCATCCCCATAGTTATGTGATCAAAATTTGAGAGCTTAGCAACTTCTGACAAGGAAAGCCAATGGGGGAAGCCAGATTTGCTTAATGACCACATGATTCACTTAACAACTTTGGCAAAAAGGTCACAAAATGAAACACAGTTCACTCAGAAATTGCTTTCTTAGCCACCTTGAGCTCTTAAAAGAAAGGTGGAATATAAATTGAACAAATGTTTTATCTTTCTGGACTTACAATAGGACTTTTGATTTTGTTAAAGTGTCAATGACAGATATCCTTCCACACTCTTTTTCAATTGGATCTCTCTTCTGTTTGCCTCTAAGTTTCTGTTCAAAAAATACTTCTCTGTCTCCTGCATCCAAGGGATCTTGGATCAGGATCGAAGATGACATTGCCATATAAGTCTCTTGGGCTCAGTCTTTACAGCAGCAACACACATCCTGGCTGAAGAATCTACAGCTGACTGGGAAGAAGGATGCCTTCTCTGTGAAGTAATCACCATGGTGCCATTCCTTCATGTTCCAATGTTTTATTGAGCACGGTAAAAGAGATGAAAATGGCTGGAATCAAGCTTTTTGGTAAGTAGATGAGGTTGATGTGCTGAGGTTCAAGCAGATCAGTCATTTTGAAACCCCTAAAGCCAGTCCTAGGACATCATTGAGTAAAGGGACTATTAAATTGGCTTCTCATTTGCTACTGCTAGAACAAAGTTCCTTTCTAATGAAGATTTTGTCAAGGGAGGGCCAGCTCCACCATTTGCACTATTGGTATAGAAGCACAATAGTTATAGAAATTTCCCAGAGGCAGTCTTGGTAGCTGCTCAGAATGTTTGACAAAAAAAGCAAAATAATCTGTGTCCAAGAAACATCTGTAATTCAGAAATACTTCTTAACTAGGGCAAAGAGTAACTATCCATGAACATAATGAAATATTATATGATGTAACTGTTTTTGGACTCAGATTACAAGATTTGAATGATCACAGGTATCAGGCTGTAATACCGTCCAGGCAGCACTACCATTTCTCCATGAAATTCTGAATCCTGATGCTGGATCCCAATACTATCAGGAGCTTTCTGAATTATGTTTCTGTTCAAGAATTCTTGTTGCTATGAAAATGATTTCCCACCCTCTTCCCTTTGGCCAAATTCTAAAGTACTGATACTTAAACTACTATTGGGGGGGTAGGGGTGGGTAATTGCATATTTATATTCAGAATTTCTCAGACACTACAGAATTGTACTTTCACTCGCCTCAAGTTGAATTGAATATGTTTTATGCAAAATAAATTGCAAACGCTTCCAGATTATAACAAAAGTATATAATGCACTATCATCAAAGGAGCTACACCACACTTGGAGCCTGGAAAATAGCTCTGTCCCTTGCTAGTCAGACATCTTTATTGAGATCCAAATTCTCA
The DNA here is from genome assembly GCF_947247035.1 of Vipera ursinii. Taxonomy (NCBI): domain Eukaryota; kingdom Metazoa; phylum Chordata; class Lepidosauria; order Squamata; family Viperidae; genus Vipera; species Vipera ursinii. The sequence continues at coordinate 44,733,135 of NC_139518.1, forward strand.
GTATTTTTAGAAAGTCTGCATAAAACAGAGGCTTCAGGAAATAAACTTGGAAAGCCTTATTTCAAGGTACCTGTTTTTGGAAAAAATACCCTGCATAAACTTAAAGCATGTAAGGAGTTAACTAGAGAAAATTTATAATTCACCCTAATTCCAAATGTATCTTTAGCTAATTATCAGTAACTCCTTTCCATTTCTAGGTAGGGCCTCCGCTCCCTATCTTTTGCCCCATTACTCTGAACATTACCTCCTATTTATAATTATTGGTTTGCTGTAAAAGGGCTTCCAAATCTAGTACTCTCAAGAACATTGGACAAAAATATTTCTACAATTCTCTTCAGATGGGAAATAGAATCCCACGCTTCTGAAGGAAACAATTTTAGGAAAGGCCTCTTTAATGCAGAACATGGACTGAGATTTCATCAAAGTTAAATAATAATAATATATACAGAAACATCTACGGGGCAAGATCACAGAAGGTTTTATTTGAGCAATTCTTTTGTGAATTGAAACCCATAAGTGGTATTCATTCATGGAGGCAGAGCTTAGTTCTGGGACATATTAAACAATACCCAAAAATAAAAATAATTTCTGAGCATATTCAAAATGTATTATTTTTCTAAATTTAATTAGCATACATCTGGGATTAAAAATCGTCTCTTTCAAATAGAGGGTACATAGTTTCAGATGGCAGAAGCCTTCATCCCAGTGGTGGGATTCAAATATGTGAACAACCGGTTCTCTGTGTGGATGCCGCTTCTGGAAGTCCATTCTGGGCCTCAGCAACAAAAAATTAGCTACCGGTTCTGCCGAACTGGTGCAAACCAGCTGAATCCCACCATTGCTTCATCCCTCTGTTTTCTGAAAAACACATTACTATAATCATGCTACAAATGCTATCAGGGGTGTATTCAAAAGTTTAAAAGTTTACAGTAAATAATTATATATAAATATCTGTTTAAAACAGAATGTTCCTGGGTAAAAACAACAACAGCAAAAACCTCAAGAAGCCCATAGGATATAAAATCTGAACATTTCATTTCTAAGAATCAAAACAGGATAGCATGAATAATAAAAACCAATATTGTATACCAGAAGGTGATAATACTGAATTCTTCTTATAGCAATCAGATATATTAGAAGTATAGATCAGATCAAAACTTCCCAGACCCATCAAAATCCTCCTGCCAAAATGAAAGAAGACAAGAGAGAGAGAGAAAAAACATTCCACAATGTGGTTCCCAGGTGTTCCTACTAAAATGCATCACTTTTAGCTTCTGGGTCATGACAGTATGCATCCAACTGTGGATGAAAAGATCAGTCATCTGGAGGTAAGAGCATTCATAACTGTCATAAAAAAGAGGGAATGCATCGGGTTTTCCATAGGAAGGTGACAAGGCATCTGGAGCAAGATATCTATAGGCTAGTTGTATGCTAGGCTTATCCATCTAGTTGAATAAAGTCTGTTTGTACTTCTTGAACTTCTTGCATCTATCAGATGATATCATGGTGCCCCTGGAAACGCCGTACCAAGCAGTAGAGTCCTGAGAGCAAGTACAGGAAGGCAGTTATACCAGCAAAGATAGCAGCGGTTAAGTAGGCAGTGTAACTGCAGGGCAGGCTGTAACCTTTCAGGGTACAATAGCTGATGCTCCGCGCCTTGTAGCCTATGATGCCTGCAGCAGCCGTGAAGAAAATCACTCCAAGCAACAGGTCATGCAGAATGTTTGTTAGGAGCCAGCGGGTCCCCAGCACAGGCATCAGAGTCCATCGGCCCAATAAACTGAGCCCAAAGAGAGCCAAGGTAAGAAGCCACACCAGGACTGCTGCAAAAACTGCAAAGTAGGTTGCGCCTTCATACTTGTGCGCCGCTAAAGTTACCCAGCAGACAGCACCCAACAGCAGCTGTGCTATACGCAGCCCTCCTAACAGGCTTCGTAGGAAGGGCCTATTCAGGCTCAGAGATTCTCTAGATGCTGGACACGGGGGTGGAGGTGAGGAAGGGGGTGGTGGAAGAGGCATGTTATACCACTTAAGTCCTCCGCAGCTCTTGTCTCCTCTGGTGCCTTCTTCAGCCGAGCAAATCTCACTCCCCTCTTAGGCACTTCCTCTGTCTGCAGCTGCCAAACATCTGCAGCTTAGCAGTTGTTCCTACACTAGGGCCTCTCAATTTCCTGTTCTAGCTCTCCCTTTCCCACCCTTGCCCCTCCTTTTTTTGGAACATTTCATTTCTCCTTCCTCTTACAACTCCCTCCCTCTCTCTATTGCCCCTGTAGCTCTAGCCAAGAACTTTAACAAAATTCTGAAGGCTGCCTTTTTTAGAATTATAATTTCCTTAGCTCTGTTACTACTTGGGCCAACAAGGCTCTGCCAAACCAAAAAGATTTACTAGAGAAAACATGGACCCTGCAGACATCAAGTTCAGTTCCTCCCTTCTGCATGGAGAAGGGCCAAGTGAAAGTCACTTATTAAACTCTCTAGAAAGAATTTGAAGATGTAAAGCTAAATGTACAAATAGTTTCTTCATTTGTTGCTCTGGCATTTAAATTCTGTTGCATTCTTTAGATTGCAGAGAGGCAAACTTTGATTTTGAACAAGCATAATCCTTAGGCTTAGAAGATCTTTTAAGCCTTCCTTTCTTTTTGCTGTAAGCAGAACTTTTATCAGTCTCACACTAAAGCTGATCTAATCACATCCGTAAATAATCTGAAAACCACTCCCTTTTTGTTAAATTAAGAAGCTGTAGGATGAGGGACTTGGAGCTGTTCACCAAGGTATACTGTAACTGCAATGACTGGAGTAAATTTTGGATTTATAGTCCAATGCAAGTTACCTTTGTCAGGAAAATAAATGCTCCATATAGCAACTTCAAATTTTGATCAAGGAATTTCAGCTGGCAGGATCCAGGAGGACAGCCTTTTGTGCTATGGTGCCTCTGGAATATCATGCCTGCCCAGATGAAATCCACACCCACCCTTTTGATCTTGGAAAAAAAGGCTTGGAGACTTGGCTTTGCCAACTGCCTGAAGCCCCAATGGGGGAGTGGCATCCTGGAGGTCGTTAATGGATTAAGACAAATCCCACCTCCTCCCCATGCAAATTTTGCTGCCTTCCTTTCAGCTTGGACAATTAAAATTATGTATGGTCTTTATTGTTTTAATGTTTATATGATATTTTTATTGGATAACTTTAAGTCGCCTAGATTCACTATGCTATATGGGTAGCAGAGAAGTTTAATAAATAAAATGAATCCCAGATGAATTCCAGTCTAACTAAACTCCTTTTTTGCTGTAAATTTCATAATCTGTCTACTATGATGCATTTTAAATTCTGTTTCACTAGTTCACTTTTACTTATGGGAGCACCTGCTGCCGGCGTCAACTTCCCTTCGTCCTGTGCGCTCCCACAAAGAGGGCCTCCTCAGGGTGCCGCCGGTCAGAGAGTGCCGGCTGGCGGCCCCCAGGGGGAGAGCATTCTCTGTGGGCGCGCCAGCCCTTTGGAATCAATTACCGGTTGAGCTCCGGATGGCTCCTGACCTTCGCTCTTTCCGCCGTGATCTGTATATTGTATTTTTATTGTATTTTTATTGCCCTGTATACCGCCCTGAGTCCTTCGGGAGAAGGGCTGTATAGAAATTAAATAAATAAATAAACAATCTCCACAACTGAACCTTTCATTGACATAAAAGAGCTTATTCTTTGTATCATTGTAACTTAATTTTGTTTTTATATGCTGTTGCAAACACATTCTTATGTGCTGCATGTGGTTAAATATCAAAGGTAATATGTGAGATCAAATTTGTGCTGACTCTTAATGACTACACAGAATCTATGTTTTGTTGTTTTTGTTTCCTTTTTCAGTGGTATGTAGATGTTATTTATCTCTGTGTGCCTGCTAATGGTTGATTTGCCTGAATGACAGGCTTCCAGGAATTTTTGGACTATTTGATTTTATAAATGATGTTTTAGTACCTATATGTGGAAAATACCTAGAGTAGGTGGCTTAACATGACTATTTGTTCTTAAGCTGAGCTTTCAGTTTTTACTGTTAAGTGCCTTACTCTTGGTAGTTTCCACATACAGTATAGGTACTAAAACATAATATATCAGATCAAATAGTCTAAAAGTTCCCGGAAGCCTGTCCTTCAGACAAATCAACCATCAACAGGCACATAGAGATAAACATCTACATACCACTCAGAGACACTCAAAAAGTCAGAAGGGAAACAAAAACAACAAAACACCTCCCAATCAGCAAACAACACTCATAAGAGCAGAGATTAACATAAAAATTAACACCAGACCAACAGTCAAGAAATAAACAATATTCCAATGAAGGAACTACAAATGCAAACAAGCTAATAGTAAACAGCTTAATCAAGGAATCACAAGATTACTCCCACCACTAACAGGCAGTGCTTTTTTTGTAAAAGAAAAAGGTGCCAGAACTCACACATGTCATACAACCCGCCTTGCCTACCCTACAAGTTTCCATCCAAAAAAGGTGCTGGAACTCCGTTCTGAGAGTTCTATGAGAAAAAAAGCCCTGCTAACAGGACAAGTCACTAGTATATAAGAATAAGAACAGTCCCTACTAACACTGATAATGTTACCTAATTGGGTAATGAAATGTCTGCAAGGAAACTACAAAACTAAGAGCGCTAAGGACCCCACAGTTCAACCCTGAGCTACATATATTCTCTTCCGTCAGTATGGGAAGAATCAAGCCATCATGGTGCTAGGTTAGCCAGATTGTTCTTTTTCTGACAGGCTGTCAGAGAAGCTGGTGGTATACTGAAGTTAACACTGTTGTGTGAAAATAGCAGGACTTTTAACACAAGCCAATGGACAGAAACCTCAAGGAAGCCGAGAAGCGGCGGGGAGAAAAATTGTAAACTCTCCAAAGCTGTTTTCGATAGCGAAATGGGCGGCATATAAATTTAATGAATGAATAAATAAAATAAAATAAAATCGTGACTGTGACGCTATGCAGTTACAGTTACAGGCCGTCTATTTATATTGGATGGCGGCCCGTATTTGAACCGAGGTAAGAGTGTCTGTGCAGGAGCTGAACACAAAAACACACGCCCCGCCGAAAGCGAACTTCCAGGCTACAACGTCCTCTCGCTCGGCAGGCTAACTCCCGCCTTCCTGACGTCAATAGCCCTGCCTGCCACGTGTTCCCAAAAGAGGTCTCACAGTCCCGCCCTCGCCCTCAATCTATTCGCTAGATTACAGCATTCTCTTCTGCATTTGGAGAAGAGGCGGCGGAACGGATTGGCTGAGAAGTGTGTTGTCGTTTCTCTCCATTGGCCAAACGTATCTTCTCAGGAGCCGAGTATGAATGGCCGGAGGTCGGCTTGAGAGGCTCTGGCGGATCTTCGAGAGCCTTTGAAGGGCCGGCGACCCCCAAGCTGGACGGCAGACGCCAGGTCCGTGAGTGCCTGCAGATCTGGAAAGTCTCGGCTTCAGCCTCGATTGCCGTTCTAAAATTCTGGATGGGATGGAGAAGGGCGGGGAGAAAGGTGATTCCTTATGCTGTTCGAAAGACCTTTCGAAGATTTTTCTATCAACAGTTCAGACAAATTCCTTTTGATGAAATTCATTTTAGTTAGGGTAGCATGGCCGCCTTGACATCCTTTCTGCTGCCAAAAATCCAAAGTGATCGCGTGGGGCTGGGGGTCGGGTTCTCTGAAACGAGGATTTTGCCCTAAATTAGTCGGTGGATTTAATGACTCGCAGGGAAGTACTTCTTATATAATATTAATGGTAGCTGACAGTGGCGAATATCGGAGAGAATTCAGTTAAGGCCCATTCGATTGAAAGGCTACCCGTTAGTGCAGGGGTCTTCAAACTCGGCCCTTTTATGACTCATGGACTTCAACTCCCAGAATTCCTCAGCCAGGCACGCTGGCTAAGGAATTCTGGGAGTTGAAGTCCATGAGTCACAAAAGGGCCGAGTTTGAAGACCCCTGCGTTAGTATGTATCCAAACCTAGGTCTCTCTGTAATTCAGGACCCTTCTAAAAACTAGCCTCCTCAAACTCCGGTGTTGTAGAACAAATAAGTGTTAAGTATTGTAAAAGGATGCAGTTTTTACCTCCTGAAAAATGAGACCTTAGTGTTAGCCCTCTCTCTCTCTCTCTTCCCCCCCTCCCCACGCCGCCTGTTCAACCAAATTGACGGATTAATCGAGTTGGCTCATTGACATAATCTGCCAGTTTAGCAAATACGACTCCGTTCTAATTGCTGATGGTCCATCGTTTGTGTTGCTCACATTTCTTAGGTACTTTTTTGGGCATTTGGTTGGGTACGGTTTTCATAGGAAATCGTAGCTGTTGTTACTAGGCTTTGTCAAACACAAGGCATGTCAGAACCTGAAAGGCTGATGAGAAAAATTGTCCTGTTGTTGACTGAGAAAACTTCCCGCCCCAAATGGATCCACCCTGGTACTCATCTCAGTTTAGGTGGAATAACCTGGAGCTCGTATTTCCTGCTGATTGAGGAAATGTGCAAGCCCTGTCTTGACAATACACATTCTGTCTACTACTATATATGAATTTCCATACAGTTTTCACATTAAGCTGTGACATCTGAATAATGCCAGTGCCTTAAGACAATGAAAAGCTCTGAATTAACACTCTTGAAATATTGCATAACTGAATAACCACAATAGTAGAGAAAGGAGTCTGTCATGGATATTTTAATTTGGACTCTTGCACAGAGTAGAGAGTTAAGACTTAATGACTTAAATAATTCCTGTCTCTTCTATGAGGAATCATATCTTCTGGGAGTAATTAGGACCAACTGTGTTATAAGGAAACTTAGTTCTGACCTATAGGTACCTCATATTAAGGCTATTAAACATCTGTGCATGTTGTTTCCCCTTGGATCCAGGTTATGATACCATAGGAAGGAAGGGAACAGTTAACCAATCTGTTTCTTCCTGGTTTCATCTCTTCTACAGAACCACCACTAACTACAATATGGAGAGATCCTAGCACCATGGGAACCCCAGCCTCTATTACCTGTGACTTGCCACAGAATCAAATCGTTAAATCATGTACCAGAAAGAGAGCATCTGCCAATATTTTCCAGGGGGTGGGGTTACTGCAATTACGTCATCTCTTCCATAGCAGTGGGGATATGCAAGCAGAAGAACGAGCCCAGCTAATTTGGGAGCGTGCAGAAAGCCATTGCATTACTCGGGCCTTACAACAGCTTCACAGAAGGCAGAGAAAACTGAAGCTGCAAACCAATGGGAGGCCTCCATCCGGAAAGGGCAGTAGTAGTAGGCTGCTAGAGCTACAGCACTTCAGTCACTTAAGGTATGATGTTGAAATTTGCTCTTATACTGCTTCTTAATTGCTGGTACAGCAACTTCAGTTGCTTTCAACTAAGAGTATGAACATATTTTTATTCTGGTTCACAGTTGATTAATGTACTGTATAAGGTATTTATTTAGCTTGGGGTTTTTTAATTGAAACTTTCTTGGTTTTCTGGCATGTATTTAGAAAGTAAAACTTAGCTGCTGCACTATTCAGTTGTGAACTGTGAACCATTCAACTGGAATATATTTCTAATACAATTGATATTGTATAAGTATTAAACAGTAATAAAAGCATGTATTTGGAAAGTTTCTTTAATAGGTGTCCAATCTTGAACCACCTTGTTAAATTATATTCATGGATATTACTTACAGTAGTAACAAAATTGATGTAGAATAGATTTTTATAAGGCTTTCAGAAAGGAAAAAAAGATTTTAGCTCATATAACTGAATAGGTAAGTCAATAATTTACAATATTGCAGATCAGAAGAGGCAAAATTATAGGAAACTGCAGAGGGAGAGATAAAATGATAAAATGCATCATGTGATATTTCAACTCAACCTCTACCTTTTGGAAGCTGCATTATGATGTGCAATTATGTAAGGGGCACAGCTTGCATCAAAACATCACAAGAAACATTTGTTTTTCTAATTTTGTTGCCATCTGGGCTTGCTATAAACAACCCTGGGCAAGTTCTTTCTTCTCCCTTCCCATTGTTAAGGGTTGTTTTTTTAAAGCACAATATATCCATCACGGCTAAACAAGCTGTAAATCAACCGTAAACTGACATTGTGAGATTATTTGGATTTTATTTTCCATCAGTTCTAACCAGCATGACTCATGGCAAATTATGGATGTATTGTAGTCTAAAATATGTGGAGAATATATTCTTCTGCTAACACAGCAAGAGAATATTGAGTTGAAGAGCAGCTGTAAGCATTTTTCCTCTTTGTTATATTAGCAAACTAGCATCACAATGCTTTGCTTCCATAAGGATTATGTTGATTGTCTGCTTCTAAGAAAAAGGAGTATAATGCAATTCTTAATGAGATTTTTGTTGACCCACAGGATTGAAGACTGTAATACATCTTCTGCTGCTGTTCATGGTGACAGTAAGAAAGAGATAGAGACAGCAGATGGAAGTGGCCACTACATTGCTTCCCAATATAGGAAGAAGGAAAATGAGATGGTTGTGGCTACATACACAATGAAAAATGATTGTGATCTTATGCCAATGATTGTGGCTGAGTGTAATCAGACTAGCCTGGAGAAGCCTTAAAGGGCGAATGTTTGACAAATGATTGCAGGTAACAGCAGAAAAAAATTTAAAAATTCTTTTGCTCTCCAGCACTTTGGTTTGCTAATTTAGAGACTTGATCAGTTTATGTCAAAGCACAAACACTACGTATACTGACTATTTATGGTGTATATTTAATAAAGCTTCCTGTCTAAATGTAAGAAGAGTTCAAATGTCTCTCTAGTCCAGAACTGCTTTCTCCTGAGATCTTTGAGAAATTTACAATTGGAATGCAGAAGAAATTACTTTTCCTTATTCCACATATGCAAACTTACTGCTATTCAGAGGTGGTGTACCTAAACAGTTAATAAATGCTTCTGTATCTTCCATCACCTGATCTACTTTTACAAATTGTTTTAGAGAAACCGATTTGGTCATTATGCATTGCGTGGTTATATTTTGTCTACTAGCCTATGAAAACACATACAGGCCTTAGTGTAACAGCTTTATGATATCATGATATAGGAAGCCACATTCCCTCACATCACCAGCTTCATCTGTTGTTGCCCAACAGACTGCCCTGCCAAAGGTCTGGAATCATTTCTTCCAGTAAAGTGATATGAAAATACACCAAGGGCTACATCAATTTTTAGAACTGTAGGCTGATTACCTTTGCCTTAAACAACATTGAACTGGCAAGGTTTATTTAAATAAAAGGTTTTAGTGAGCATAGCAAGCTCTCAATGTTTGCTAATCTATTGCAGATAGAACTAAATGCTTTTGCACTGCCACAAATGCACACACATAATATTCTGAAGGCAAGTGCCTTTTTCCTACAACTGCAGAAAAAGCATGACAAAGTCTAATAAATCCTTATCTATATTCATATGCTCATAATATGCATAAGGTTATAAAAATATAAAAATAAGATCTTTGGCAAGATCAATCTTGTCTGTCAAGCTTGCCATCTTTTATTAATTTTACTGTAAATTGTTTAATTGTGAGCCACCTGGAATCATTGGGAGTCAGGTAGGATACAAGTTTGATAAATGATTACCTTCTCCAACTATTAGGGAATCATTTGACCTTGTAGGTAATTAGTTTCACTCAATATATTAACCCAGGCTATCATACCATTGATGCTATCTTCATGTAGCCTATTATGCCCCTGCAAATAAACAAGTCAGTCGTTATGTCAAGGCACAGTTGCAGCTCTACTGCATGGTGTGAGGCTAGTGAAGGGGGAAAATCCCATTCTTATTAACTCCAGAAGACATAAACACACACAAGAGACTGACTCTGTAACTGCAGATCTGTTATGAAGAGACTTGCATTGATTTAAATATATTACATACATTTCTATAGTGCATAAGAACAACACATTTCAGTTCGGACTGGCAAAAAAGTTAAGTGCCAGCTTCTGCCTGCCACTTCTAGCAAAATGCAGGAAGCTGTCTCTTGAACCAGCAACACCAGAGAAAAAGAGGTCCTACATTCAGCGTATCAGGACTTTATTTGGAAGAGGCAGGAAGCTGGAATTAGTAAAAGGTCTCTTCTTGTAGGTCTGGGAAGCAGCCAAGTAGCCAACTGGAAAACTTATATAGAAAATTTCAAATGAGAACTTCTTGTTGCCAGAAGTTTAGTACAGTAGCCTATGAGAAGCAGCAATCATTGTATCATTCCACTGTACATAGAACATCTTGATATGGTAGAAATTCTACCTTCCTCTTACAATTCTCTACAGCCCTGTAGAGGATATCTCCCCGTGTCAGCATCCCACAGAGAATTTCCCTCCCCACTTTCCTCCCCCTACAGATTGTCAATGCTCAAATCAGCCCAATGGAACTCCCACTCTGTAGGACCTGACACACCATTGCCTCTGCAATAGTCTCTCCTCTCTCCTAAATCAGCCACCATTTCTAGAGATGAGAGACAGCTATTGCTTACTCTTGGTAATATATAATAAATGTGTCTGAAATGCTAACCCAAGGTAATAGTGGTAAGTATATAACCTCTTGTTTGTTTGCTCTAGGACTATGTGGAGCATGAATGTATGAGCATGGGATGGATAATTTAAAACCAAATTAAAATCCAGTATCTGAGGCCCTTGGTCCTAGCCACTTGAGGAATGGGAAGCTCACTAATTTTTGCTCTCTACGGTTGTCTTGCAGAATCCATCTGCCCTATTATTTATGCTAAGTGGAACTGAAGCTGTTACATTTGGCTTTGGCCCAATCCTCAATAAGTTACTTTATATCAGATTAAATTCTGATTATAGCCACATTCCCTACTGAACAGCTCCAAGACATACACCCTAGGAGGTCTTCCATTGGACAAGAGAAACAGCAAATTCAGCGGGGCAGGAAAACCTGCTTTCAACAGGAATAACAAATGTGCAACAAGGGAGGAAGGAACAATAAGGCTGGCAGTGATACACAGTGAAGTGCTTCCATCCAATTTGGATTATCCCCTCACCACCAGCCCTTCCTTGTAGGAGATGTCCATCCAAATGAACATTAGAAGGATATCTTGAAACAAAAGGGCATGGCATGCAGGCTCCTGCTAGAAAATGCTGTCATGCTTGGGCTGATGATTAGACATGTCCAGCCCAAAGAGAGGGCAGCAGCAATCAGACTAATGAACATCCCTAGTTTCTCACTGGGAACGTGCAGAGTTGAGACTGACCCTGCTTACATTTCTGATCATCTACAGCAGGCAACCTCAGTCTGGAGGGTTGATTGCTTGCTCTCAAACGATGCCCACTCTCAAGTTCTTCACTGAGAATAGAGGCAACTGCTACCACCAGGTAAAGAAGGGCCTGCGGCTCTGGAAGCTTTGTGTATATGATTCACTGGCAGAGCGCTGATGGGAGCGAGCAGTCTCTACAATAACAGGAGGCATCTGGACCAAGTTAAGAGGGCTCTTGCCATCTTTCAGGGCTTGCATCAAGTTCAGGATCTAGGAATAGAAGAAAGAAAGCTGAATATCAAGCTAATGTATAAATGGGAAAAGTTGCCCAATGCCCAACACAGGTCCCATCTATCCAGAGGGACTAAGTACATACCTGACCACGCATTACTGCAATCTGCTTATGAAATTGGCCTCGGTCAAAGCCTGGATCTTTCTATAAAAGAAATAGCATATCTAGTTAGGATGGGTGTGGCATCTACATCCCTGCTCCTTAATTGTCCTTAGAGAAAAATGGGTGCCTCCCACAATATTCTGATATTAACTTGCTCTTCTGGTTACCTTGAAGAGTTCGTAGAGATCTTCTTCTAGATCCTTGACAAAATTAGGGTCTGAAATCTTTGGCAGGATAAGATCCTTGATCTCTTGAGAGAATGGCACTTTGGCCTGTGGCAGCCATGCCCAATAGAAAGGATCTTGTGAAGGAAGGAAGAAGGCAAATATTAGGCTCATAAAGCCAGACTAGCAATGAGGGTAGCATAGATTCAAATACAAAGGAAACACTTCAGGGCTTAACACCGTGGACTTATTAAAAGAACATCAGGAAATTAGCTCTTCACCAACATCCAAACTGAGAAAAAAAATACATACAATGAACTAGTATGGCTTCTTTTACTTGGAGTACTTACATGCTCTCCAAGAGTCTGGATGCTTAAGAGGGAAAGCCAAACCATTGTCAATGGCTGCCAGTTTAATTACAGGCTCCTTTACTACAACCCATTCTGAGTCCTACAAGGAAACAGAAAACGTTGCATCAGGAAATGATACAAATCCCAGCAATCATTGTCCATTAGTTGAGGAGAAAATGTATATAATTCCAAAAGACTCATTGCCCCAAAGTCAATACAATGGAATGCTGATCATAGCAATAGCAATAGCACTTAGACTTACATAACTCTTCACAGTGCTTTATAGCTCTCTCTAAACGGTTTACAGAGTCAGCATATTGTCCCCAACAATCTGGCTCCTCATTTTACCAACGTCAGAAGGATGGAAGGCTGAGTCAACCTTCAGCCTTTAAGAATTAAACTGCCAGCAGTCAGCAAAATTAGCCTGCAGTACTGCATTCTAACCACTGTGCCACCATGGCTCTTAAACTATGTCAACATAGTTCTGCAAAGGGAAACCAAGCAGTGCTAACTGGTATGCTTGGACTCCAGTGGGTTACTGACATTATTAATGCACTTTCATATGTTGCCTCCTATAAAACCAAGATGCCACAAAGTACTTTTGCTAAGTTACCTAAAAAGGATCTAGCAAATCCTAGATCTCTACATTATTCTATATGCTTAAAGCTAACTTTAATATTTCTATATAGTTCACATGACACGTCTTAAGTATTTTTATCATACGTACACCTCTACTGTACATGATTAATCTGGATTTCTGGTGTTTGAGCCACTTCCCTAGATCTGTTCCATTCAGGACATTATATGCAAGTCTCTGAGAGTCCCTTATTTTCTGTACCATAGATTCATATGGAATTGTCAGAGCCCCACTGGGCCCTACTCACCTGCATACTTGTACTGTCCAGGGGGCAATCACATTTGATCAGCCAGTTGTCATTACCCCTATCTGAAAGAAATAGAAATGCACAGTTAGAAAACAGAGAAGTATCTCACCACAGATAACAAACCTCACATCCCAATATTACGGGAGGAAAAAGTTACTGGAATACAGCATCACTGGAATATGAAGTAGGAAGAAAGTCCTTTCCAGCCCAAAGAACCCAGATCCCAGTCCTTAAGATCTTCAGAAATGGCGGGAAAAGATTCCTGTTTGAATTCTGGGAAGCTGTAGCTAGTACATTTCAGCAATATGGAGCCATATGGAGCAATGCCTTGATTTGACAAAAAAAAATTTAAGTAGACACTGGGGAATGTATACACCGAACAAGCATTTTCAATATGAATAACTTCTATCAGCATTCCACGTCAAGAAAAAGGAAAAGGCAGAACCTACCAGTATTGCGTATAATATAGTCCAGCACCACCAATCTCTCAAACTGTAGCAACAATTGATGGTTACTCTTTTCTGGAAGAGGCTCAGACTCAAAGCGCCGCAGCCAGTAATCTGCATCCTTATAGCCTTCCACAAAAAGCTGGAAGGAACCCACCTGAGAATAAGAAGCAAGTACCTTAACAAGAGCAACATACCAAAAAACAATATTGAATGCCTCACTCTCTTAACACTATCCCCTTACCTTTGGTGGAAGACCAATTCGATGAAACCTCTGCCCAACCTTGGGCACTTTTTCCAAGGCCAGACGCTTGCCCCGAGACTTCACTCTGTCAATGGCACTGTAGTTAAATGTTTCACTAGCCAAATCCACCACCTTGAAGAAATTATAAGCAGTTCACAATCAGTTTCTCTCTCATCTATACTAGCCATCCAGCAATCCCCATTTACAGAACAAAGTCAGAATTGCTTAAATCTAAGTGTCATGGTTCCGATGAATGAGACAAATCAAACAAATTGCAGGCATATTATTTATCTAAAAAGTCTTAGTAATGAAACGAAACATCGGCACTCATGAAGGGATGCCAGAATCTGAAATCTCCTCCCCCCAAACCCATCATAACACACATACAATCCCCGCCCTTATCGACACGTCATAAATCACATTATCCAATTAGTTTTACATATGAGGTTTCGCTTCCCATTCTGTACGCGGGCTTTTGCAATCTTATCACAACTTCCGGGTGATTCCTCCCTCCCAAATGAAGCAATTAAAATAACAGGCTGTCTCTTATATTGTCAGTGCAAAAACATGTCAATGTTTGCAGCACTGACACTAAGCATATCCAGACCTGTCTGTCCAGAACAAGTTCTAACCATCTGGTAGAACATAGAATTTAAACAGCTTGAAAAACATATAACAACAATGGAAAATAATGAGAAATTAGAGATTAGCGTCAAGTGTACATCCTAAAACACAGAGGTCCCCAACCTTGGCCACTTTATGACTTGTGGACTTCAACTCCCAGAATTCCTCAGCCAGTCATGCTATAACACATATGTCAGCTCTGTAAGGTAGACCAGATCAAGTAACCAATGTCATGTAGGTTTAAATCTTGAAAGTCTGAATGTGCTTCTCCCCTCCCTCACTTTATTTTGTGTGAACTAAGGAGTGGCCTGTCAGAAAAGTTTTCTCACACTGGTTTCGGGAAGGGACTTAACCCCACTTTCCCATTTGTTACCTTGGTAGTAGCTCTTCTTCCTGTCCTTCAAGGCCATTCCCTATATACCCTCTACAATTAAAAAAAAATAGGTAGCAGTTTACTTCTCTACCGCAATTCCTATACTGAAGATTGCAAACAAATATGGGACTTAGAATAATCAATATGAAGTCAGTGCATTTGAGGAAAAGATCAGCAATCTTGCATGTTTCATGTGCTTAACTGTCAAAGTAAGATCAAAAATATTTTTTCTTAAAAACATTTTTTACAATCATTCTCCCATTACTACCAATTATTTCCTCTATGCAGTGTCTTTTTTTTAAAAGAACAGGTATTTTTTCAAAAGTAACCATTGTCTCTAACCAAATATAATTGAGAGTTATAAATATTCCCTGGACTAGGAATAAGTAACCTGAAATTTAAAAAGAGAGTGGAAGGAAAAATGTCACTGTTGGAAAATGTGACATACTGGCTATCTCAAATATAGTAATGGGAAATCAACCTTTCAGGTATTTCCAAATTGCAACTTCCATAAGACTGAATCACATGGCCAACGGGCAAACAAGGTAGGAGTTGAAGTTGAATGCAATCCAAAAGCCCCTTGGGTTTTCTCTAACTGTAGGAAAATATTGTTGTGAAGTTGTGAATGTTCCAACAGTGGAAGTTTTTAAGAAGAGACTGGTCAACCATTAGTCTGAAATGGTATGGGTCAGGGGTAGGCAACCTTGACTTTTTTATGACTTGTGGAGTTCAACTTCCAGAATCCCTGAGCCAGCCATGCTGGCTTAGGAATTCTGGGAGTTGAAGTCCACGAGTCATAAAAGAGCCAAGGTTGCCCACCCCTGGTATAGGTTCTCCTGCTTGAGCAGAGGGCTGGACTAGAAGACCTCCAAGGTCCCTTCCAGGTTCTATTTCTATTTCTATTCTAATTCTATTCTATTCTCCTGTTCCAAGCCTCATGATCCACAGTTTAATCCCATTTGATTATCTCTCTTATGAATGGCTCACCTTTGTGCGAGGTACAATGTTCAGTTCCAGCTTTTGGTCAACAAGACTTGCACCAGCTTCAGACAGGTATCCTTGGTTGAGAACAAGACAATCTCTTCCAAAACAGCAGGGGCAGCAAAGTTTTTGCAGCCATTTTGTCCACTTTGGGTTCAGATGCCCATACGGTTCTTCATTCTTTGGTTTGAACACACCAATAATTTTCTGAGAGGGACAGAAGAGTAGACATTACTAATATATTGCTAACAAAGGCAACACAGAAAATTAATATCCCAGCTTGTAGCTTCAAGATGTATGACTAGGGAATTTAATCCCTCTCGTTCCCTTTTCTTTGTAGGAAATAAGAATTTCGTAAAGGAGGCAAAGGCTTTAAGTAGAACATGGAGGTTTAATAACATCTGATGTTGGGTATTGTTTTATTATTTATGTTTAAGCATCAATAAAATCAAAAGATTAAAGCACAGGCTACTGAAAACCATGACTCTGGTAAAAGACACTGTCACCATAATAAAGGAAAAAAGATCTGAAAAGAACCTCCCATAGGAAAATACACAGGATAATAATATAAGGCTCTGAACACATCACAAGACAGTATTGATCTCAATTAATAAAGAAGCAACTGTGACATTAAAAAAAATAGTCTAAAACGTTGAGAGGCTTGTGTAAAGAAAACAGAGGGAAAAACAAAAATCAGACATAAACCACACAACCAAATTTAAAATAATCTTGGGCAATACATAACTCTATGTTTAAAGCTCTTTAACAGCTTTTAAAGGCTATTGAAGAAAGCTCTTTTTACAGAAACAATACATTCTTCCTAGACTTCTGCCTGATATTTCAGGATTCTAGTCAATATTTATTTATTTATTTATTTAACTTATATACCGCCGTTCTCCCCTAAGACTCAGGGCGGTTCACAAGGTTTTTAAAAAAATAATACAAAAATTAAAAACAATTAAAATGATTACATTAACCTTGAATAAACAAAAATCCCAATTAAAATCCAATGAAAACCCCAATTAATACTCTCAGTCCAGGCCAGAAAACTCAAAGAGCCAGGTGTTCAGGTCCCAGCGGAATGAGCGAAGGTCAGGGGCAGTCCTAAGCTCTACAGGCAGCTGGTTCCAAAGGGCAGGCGCACCCACAAAGAAGGCCCTCCCACTGGGTATTGTCCGCCGGCAATATATTCTGCTCCAGAATTTGAGGATATCTTGTTTCACTTCGCCTTGATTTCCAAC
This sequence comes from Vipera ursinii, assembly GCF_947247035.1. Lineage (NCBI taxonomy): Eukaryota > Metazoa > Chordata > Lepidosauria > Squamata > Viperidae > Vipera > Vipera ursinii. Next base: position 44,750,085 of record NC_139518.1, read on the forward strand.
TTCAGCTTTTATTTTAAAAGGGCAGTGTAGTTTATTTTTTAGCAATGAGAGAGGTTTGGATAATCTAACTGCATGTGGTCCAGGGAATGCAACTGCACAAAGGAAGATTACAGATCTGAGAAGTGAGAATACAGCACAAATTAAAACTACAACATCGGATTGTTTTTAGTGAACATGGGGCAACGGCCGGCAGTCCTTCCTATTTACTACAAAAGAAAAAGGGCATCAAAAACAATAAAGCAATTTTTAATCAAAGGATTTCCATTCCCTCCTGCTCTAACTCTGTGAGGTAATACACCACTAACTCCAGTAGATGAACATAAATCAGTATAAAACCAATTTAGATACTCTCATCTCTCTCCCCAAATTAAGTCTTCCACAATACTGATATAAAAAGAAGCAGCCTGTTTGAGTGAGTTTGCTGGGAGAGGAGGAACTTAAGACTTAAATAGTAATTGATTTTATTTTCACAAAAGACTTTTGTTTTATAAAAAAAACTCACTGGGTCTCATGACTTGTTGAACCCCTGAACAATGCACAGATAATTTTGCTAAATCTTGGATATAGAGCTTAGCCATTAAGGCTTCAAGCCAGCAGCTCCACCTTCAGCCTTTTTATTCCCATTTTAGTGACCAAACAGTAGAAAAATTTTTACAGATAAAATTCAAGGGAGAAAATAAAGGATAGGTTGTCTTGATTTACTTGACTCATATATATATACTAGTAACAATAAGTGTTAGCATAACACATTTTGACCATCAGATATAATCAATACTTTTATGAAAACAAGAGCAAAAAATTGAAGATGGGAACATCACTGCTATCAAAAAATCACTTTAAGGAATATTTTTATGTAGAAGCTTAATTAAAATGGGTTCCCAAGAACCATATATTGAAATCTAAAACTTCAGCATACTCAGGTAGGGATATTCAGAAAATATTTACCAAAAGTAGCCCTTTCCTTGCGCTATCTGATCTGACTGCCTCTGAAATACAACTTCTTTAACAGCAGATGCTTTTCTGATAAACTAGACTTTCCATATTGTCAATTCAGTGTTAAATACTAGCTAAACTACTCCTTCTAATCAAGTAGAAAAGCATATTCCTAAATTTTTCCCAATCTAGTAATGACCAGATATACTGAACTACTGTACAAGTCTCATTTCTTCCAGTCAGCATGACTTACTGATCGTTCTGTGGACATTATGGTATTTGTAGTCCAGTATATCCAAGAATACCAGATTTGGAAGTCTGACCTCAGCCAGATGTAATCAAATAGGAGAACCAGTTTGGTGTAGTGGTTAAAGTTGTGGCCTAGAAACCAAGAGGCTGTGAGTTCTAGATCTCCCTTAGGCATGAAAGCCAGCTGGGTAACTTTAGACCAGTCGCGCTTTCTTGGCCCAATCCACCGCACAGGATTTTTTTGTTATGGGGAAATAGGAGACAGGAGTATTAGGTATGTTCACAGCCTTGAGTAATATATATATAAAAGGTGGGATAAAAATATAATAATAGTTTAGGATTAAAAACATTGGGCCAATGATTAGGTCAAACCAACTGAACTCACAGAATTTTCATTGTGAAGATAAAAGAGGAAAAGAGAATATATATGCCATTCTAAGATTTGGGAGAAAAGACAGAACACACAACTAATAAATAAGTAAATAAGTAATAGAACAACTTAGCTGTAGCCCCACTCGTGCAGCAAACATAACCAAATTCCACAGCAAAATCTCATAGTTTTCATTGACCCAACACTAATCTTGCAAGGCTAACTGGGAGCAGATAACTCAGATACCAAGTCCTAAACTCCAAGACATAGTTCCCTTATAGTGATATATAATGAATCAACACAAAAGTTTGATTCATCTCAGCTGCAACTTCCACAAATCCAACAAGAAAGGAAGTTAATTTAAACAGAAAAGAAAAGCCTGAATTCTTATCACAAGAAATGAAAAGATTTGTAATGCTTTATGATTTCATGCACTTGGATACCCAGCATAAAGGAGCCAAATTAATTTAGTTAGATATAATAAGTCACAAGGAGAACCATCAGGCTACAAACACAGTCAGCCCTATAGAAACATGGGAATGTACTGCAGCTGACCGGAAACTTGTCATCCCATTCTCCATGTGATCAATTGCTCCTCTTATTTCAACACATTATGATACAGTATGTAAAACTGAACCATAGACTGAAATGCCCAGTTTCCTAAAGATGGAGAAACAGTAATGCAAACAGCAGCACCGAAGTCTCAAAAATGTTCTAAACTAAAAAAACAACTACGTGAGCTTCAACCTGAGAATTGGAGAGCAAGAGAATTTAAAACCTCTTTTGAGTTGCAAATACATAAATAAGCACAAGCACAGACAAATCTTTTCTTCATCTAATCTTTACCCAAATCAATTTTAAACGTTGAGTGATCCCAATTCCAGCGATGCCTTATTCTTCTGCCCATGGACTCTCATAGCAGTAAAAATAACAAAAAATATTCCTATTGTTTTCTCCAGTGCTTTTGATAGAATGCATGTATCATTGTTCATGTACATGAAATTTTATAGAGCAGTAAGATGAGAAGCTACCTGCCTCCAAATAAGCTTACACACTAAAATAGCTACAAAAGGATTAATATCATTTTCATATAATTTTAACCCCTTCTCTAAAAAGCTGAGTTTCAAAAGGAAAAAAAAGATTGTAGTTTAATTGCCATCAATGACCAATGGGGGAAAAACAGGAATAAGTTGCATTGGTTTTCGAAAGCTGGTTGAGTAAACCATGGCAAAAATTGTTTGGAAAGCAAAGGGCAAATGGTAACCTTCACTTTAAAACTGAAAAGGCGAACAGGGAGTAATTCATAAAAATTCTTCTGCAAATCAAACTTGTCTGATGTTTTTCAGCTTTCTTTTCTGTATATACTCTGCATCACCCAAATATGAGTGGCTGAGATTATTTTCAATACTGTATGCAGAATTAACCCAAGTATAAGTTTTGAAGATTTATCTGCTTTGTTCAAAAGATCAGTAAATTTAGGAAAGAAGGAGTTGTTTTCAGGGTTAGCAGCTATTTTCCTCCAAAGCAATGTTTTGCTAAAAGGCAGCCATTGAATTTATAAGAATCCAAAATAGTTCAAAGGACTGTACCCGGACTGTATTCCTACTAACATTCAGATTGATCATCTTCATGTGTGACTTGTAAAATAGAACCAAAAGCTAGCAGCAGTATTACTTGAATAAGACTGCATATACTGCACTATAGGACTACGTATTAGAAAACTTCCACTTCAGATCCAACATAAACACTTAAGTATAACAAATTAAATAATACCACTTTATAATGCCTTACTAAGACCACACTTGGAATAGTGCATCCAGCTCTGGTCGCCACAATGCAAAAAAGATGTTGAGACTCTAGAAAGAGTGAAGAAGAGCAACAAAGATGATTAGGGGACTGGAGGCTAAAACATATAAAGAACAGTTGCTGGAATTTGACATATCTAGTTTAATGAAAAGAAGGACGAGGGGTGACATGATACCAATGTTCCAATATCTCAGGGGTTACCAGAAAGAAGAGGGAGTCAAGCTATTTTCCAAAGCACCCGAAGGCAGGACAAGAAGCAATGGATGGAAACTAAACAACGAGAGAAGGAACCTAGGACAATGAATCAGTAAAACAACTTTCCTCCAGAAAGTTGGAAGTTTTTAAGAAGAGACTGGACAACCATTTGTCTGAAATGGTATATAGAGCAGAGGTCCCCAAAATTTTGGGCACCAGGTTACATGGAGAGAGGTTTCTGCGGAACAGAGGGGGCATGGTTTTGTGTGCTACCTGCATCTTGTGGATGGGGCTTGGCTTGTTGCTGGCATGCTGCGGCCTGGTACCGGTCCAGGGACCAGGGGTTGAAGATCCCTGGTATAGAGTTTCCTGCCTGAGCAGGGGTTTGGACTATAAGACCTCCAAGGTCCCTTCCAACTCTGTTATTCTGTTAATTGATCATGTCAACCAAAAACATGTATTAGCATCAAAATATCCTTTTTCCCCAAGTTGTTTTATTACATTATAAAATTTGTATAATATATATTGAATAAAGAAGACAGTGGACTACAGTGATGTTTATGCAATAAAAACTAGAAATTGTTAATACTGATAAGATAAACTACTAAACCTTTAAAGATGAGGGGGAAAGTGTATGTCAATGTTAAATGTCATTTTTAAATTGTTAATCAACATAAGGCTCCTGCAGCACCAAAATATCAAGACCCAACAAAGTAATAACTAAGATATTCAGAATAGGTGGCAAACCATAGACACCGACTAATTAAACAGGTCTGCTCATTCAAGACAGAAAATTCAAACTTGAACTTTTAATTGGAAAAACTATGCCAATCTCTCAAAAACATGCAAGAGATTTCACCCTGATAACCAAAAATTTACATCACCAAGCATATTTAATATTATTTTGATTGTAATTTCACTGATACCTCAACATAGTTCACAAAGTTTTTGAGCCAAACAGAAACTGTCACTATGCAACAAAGTTATTTCACTAAACATCATTATCTAGGTTTCTAAATGTGCTCTTATTAATTCAATTAAATCTTCCATAATGACAAAGTCATGTCGGGTGTCATTTTTTTTAATGCAGCAGAATAAGCAGTTCCAGTACTATAGCTCATTCTGAAAACCTGGCTTCGAAGGAAAAAGAGTGAGCAAAAGTCAATGCAGAATTGGGGAGGGGGCGCAAGGGACTGACAAAGAAAGGTATCAACTGCAAATATTCCATAACCCTTGTATCCTATCTCCCGCCCTTCAGTTATTTTAAAAAAAGCAACCAACCCCGTCCTGTTCTTTATTCCCTCGTCCCGTGATCTGAATCCTTTTCCCGAGCCCCGATCTCTCACCCCCTGTGGATCCTTGACGAAATAGCTGCCGCTAGAACCTTGGTAGATGCGCTCAGGGTAGATTCCGCGTTCGCTCGCCAGCTCTGCCAGTCGCACTACCTCGGCGAATTCTGGGTCATCGGGAAATTCATTCCGGTGCTCCCGTTCACCTCGACCCGCGGCGGTCCCTACTCCGACCCCCACTGGAGCCTGAGTCTGGATCGCCCCGGCTACTGCTACAGTGCCCCGCGTGGCTCCACGCTCCGCACCAGCGCCCCGATCCAACAGTGGCTGGCGCTCCCGGTCGCGGCCACCTGCGGGGGATCCCGGTAGGGAGGGACAGGGACACGGTCCAGCGGGAGCACTAGAGGCAGCGGGGCAGGGCGGGGAGCGCACGGCACCCCCAGGCAGCCCATACCCCGGAGCCGGACCGCGCTCTGGAGATACCAGCGGGCTCGTTTCATCCATAGGCCGAGCCGGTCCGAGGCGCTGATCTAACCCCGGATGGGCGCTTGCACGCATAAACCGCGGCCCCGCGGTCTCAGACTCAACGCCGCTCAGTTCGGATCACCTGACACCGGCCCGCGGCCACTGCCGTTTCCGCCAGAGTAGCATCAGCGAATCACAGCGAGGCCACGCCTCCTGTTTGCAGGGTGCCCGGAAGCCGCGCCCACTAGGGAGCCCATCGTCCATTTGCAAAGCTTGTGCTGCCCAGCGTACGCCCCTTCATTATGTAGAGTTCCGCCTCTCCCTTCCTCGCTAAGTCATGCCTTTTGAATGGAGATTAAATATGCACCCATTCCTTAGTTTTCGATCCGTTTTTTTTTCACTAGGCCCCTATTGCCATAATTCCGTATCTAGAGCAGAGCCCCGCCTTCATTCTGTATTACATATACATTTTACTGTATACTGTATCATCTCCTGATTATGCTGAAGACATTTTAAGTCATCTATAGCTCCGTTGCAAACTCACACCTACGTATTCTGCGCTGATTGCAAAGATCAATTGTCAATATGTTACACACAATTCTTTTCGCTATGTTAATGTACACTACAGTAATACTTCATGTACATATAATACCGCTTTGGAATATCATACGATTTTATTGTAAATCAAAAAATAATACATTATATATCCTACTGCCTGGGCTACAGAAAGGCTGGCATTACAATCGTACCGGACGGACTACATGGCATTTAAGGGATTTAAAACTTGTAGCGGGAAGTAGCAAGTTAACCCATAGCCCTTAATCGCAATAATCCATATTTAAAGACTCCCTTTTCTTAGGGAATGGCTGGCTGTACCTTCTGTATATTTATGATCTCGTTGGTTTCCGAGAATTTTCTACCCACCCCCATTCACTTTCAGCATGGGAACCAGGACAACATTCTCACTGAATCATGGAGTCACTGGACAGTTTTCTTGATTTGTCTTCCTCCTACCCAAGAGCTAGTCTGGTGCAGCGCTGAAGGTGCTGACCTAAAAACCAGACCGTTGTGAATTCTATTCCTTGCCTTAAGCACAAAAGTCGACTAGATGACTTTGAGCCAGTCACTCTCTTTCAGCCCAAACCACCTCACTGGGTTGTTGTTGGGGGGGAAATAGGAGGAAGGAGTATTACGTATGCTTACTGCCTTGAGTTACTTATAAAATATAAAGGCAGGGGAAAAAGTCTAGTAAATAAATCCTGTTAGAACTCAACTGCTTTAATTATCTGCTGCCCTGATCGTTTTGTTTCAGTTATTCTAAGGTTGGGAAATTGACAAGAGTTGGTATTTCTGGCTGCTGTGAGATAAAAATGTTGGAGAACAGTTGCAACTCCTACATCCACAACTCTGTCTCAACTCATTCCAGAACGGCATGCACACTTGCCAATCCCTGCCCTCCTCTCCCCACCGCCAACGCTGTGTTGCAAATGCTGTACTTTCCTTCTTCAAAGTGCCAGTTCCTATTTAAAGGGGGGGAAGGGAGAATGTTTTGCTTTAAGCTATAAACACTTGAAAATTTAATCCCCTTCCCACTTCCTTAATAGCTTTAGTGTACATCTCAAAATCATAAGCTATTGGACACTATTACATGTTTTATTTCATTATTTTCATTCAGAACTGCTTAGCATAAGAGTTGCATAATATATTGAATATAATGAAACCTTTTTCTGGCAAAACATTTTTATTTCTCAAGTGTTTGCATGATTTCACCAAAACTGTTAATATCAATATAAACAGAATTCACAATCATATTCATTCCAATGCATGCTGGCTGTGTCATGTGTGAAATCTTTATAGAATAATCATATGGATGTCACATATATGTCCATTATTCAATGAAAAATAACATTGAACTACTGTTGTGGTACTCAAGTTTATATTTTTAAAATTAAATTCTTCCATTTACCCATTCATTAGGATACCTTGATTCAAGCAATAGAAAGGGAATAACTTAATTTGTTTGCTTTTGGATTAACATACTCTATTTTTTAAAGTGTAGTTTATGGCTCAATGCATTGTACAATCTATAAACCAGTCAAATGTGATTTATTTACTAAAGCATAGTTAAACAAATGATTACGATCCATTTAATTTCACTTAGCTATCATAGAATAAGAATTTGGGTGATCTCATATGCTACAAAAAAGAAAATTTTCACAGTGGAGAAAAATGTAAACTCCCAGATTGGTTTACATTATAAACTGTTTTATCCAACTCTTACTAAAATAAGTTAGGATACTGTAGGACACATTAAGGAAAGAGAAAAATAAATGTTGCAGTTATAGGTATTTTTAGTAAACATGTAGCTTGACCTCTAGGAATTTTATAGCGATTCAGTACCCTTTTTCTATATTCATGACTCATTTGGAATTAGGAATGAGAAAATATGACATGTCATATTTCAGATGATTTTACATGATTTAATTAAGAGTAATTTATTTCCAAAACCTTTTAGGGAATAGAAAAATCGTGCTCTTGAGGCTAGATTATTATTTATTATTATAGACAATGTTACTTCTCTTTTTTAAATTCTGTTTTCCTGTTAATATGGTCAATCACCCAGAGACCTATTGATTATTTACTTAGATAATGGTTTTGGGGGGTATTGTGTATTTACATAATTTATATGCCTGCCATCTTGTAACTCTGGGCATCTGACAAAGTACAAAACACAAATTTATAAAAATTATAAAAAATACATACAATTAAAACTCATACTACAACGAACAAGGCTCCTCACAACAAGACTTTAAATGTGATGACCAGCACCTTGAGTTACACCTGCAAGGAAACTGGAAGCAGTGCAGTTCACAAAACAGAGGTGTTACATGAGAAAACCTAGGGACCGCATTATTTTATTTTTATTTATTTATTTTATTTTAATTCCATTTATATCCCGCCCTTCTCCGAAGACTCAGGGCGGCTTACAAGCTTAGCAGTAGCCTTCATTCTATGTAAATGCCTGCTTATTAGGGCTTTCGCACCCCCCAAGCGGCATTATTACAAAGTCAGCTTAATTGCCCCCAACAATCTGGGTCCTCATTTTACCTACCTCGGAAGGATGGAAGGCTAAGTCAACCTTGAGCCTGGTGGGATGCAAACCTGCACTAATTGCAGGCAGCTGGTGTTACTTAAGGAGGCATTAGCCCACTGCTCCACCAAGGCTCATTACTGTGCATGCTCTGCATTCTGAAACAGTTGAAGTTTCTTGGTGGACTTTGAGGGCAGATCCATTTAAATTGCTTTGCAATAATCCAAACAGGCAATGATCAAGGCATGAGTGACTGTGAGCAAGGTCAGGAAAGGAAACAGTTAGCACACTAGACAAATCTATGCAAAGGTCCCCCTAGCCACAACTGCCATCTGCTCCTTGAGTAGAAGTTGTGAGTTCAGAAGAACACCCCCCCTCAATTGTGCACCAGCTCAATTTGGTGAAATGCCACTGTATCCAAAGTCAAAATAAACTATTATTTAGACCGGGGGGGGGGCAGAAATCCATAGCCATTCATCTTGCCAGGATTGAGTTGAATCCAGTACCTCCCCTTCCAGAGATATATAATTAGGTATCATTAGTGTACTGATGATATTAAATTCTGTGCCAACAAATGTCAGAAGACCTAGCAGCTTCATGCAATTGTTAAAAGGGAGTGGCGAAAGGCTCCAGCACTGGACATCCCACATTGTAGGGGCCTCGGGCTTAACTTCTCAACCACTACCAACATTGAATGGAACAGGCCATGGAGGAAGGAGGAGAACCACCATAACACAGTGCCTCTCATTCATAAGCCTCAAAGCCACTCTAGAAGGAGACCGTGGTTGATAGTATTAAAAGGCCAGAGAGGCCCAGGAAGGTCACACCACCTCCATCCCATGTTCTGCAAAGGTAAGGTCAAAACACATGTCTAAGTTCGTAAAGCAGAAGTTTTTTGATATTTGCCTAGCCTCAATGCTAATATACCTTAGCTATTCCAGTTGTAATCTACATAGGAGTAAAATTCTCATGTTTGTGTGTAATCTTTAACTGGGTGAAATGATGCATCATCAGGCAACAATTTTTGAACCAAGGTACCTCAAACGAGCTAGCTTACAGAACATGCGCAAAATCCAAAATCTATGATAGCCACAGAACTGAAATTTGGCAAATTTTATAAAATATTTTGTAACATAAAAATTTTGAAACTTAACATTAAAAAAACCAAGTTCATGGCATCCGGCCCTCTCAATTCCTGGCAAATAGATGGGGAAGAAATGGAGGTAGCGACAGATTTTATTTTCCTGGGCTCCAAGATCACTGCAGATGGGGACTGTAGCCAAGAAATTAAAAGACGCTTGCTCCTCGGGAGGAAAGCCATGGCAAATCTAGACAGCACACTAAAAAGCAGAGACATCACCCTGTCAACAAAAGTGCGTATAGTCAAGGCTATGGTCTTCCCAGTTGCAATGTATGGCTGTGAAAGTTGGACCATAAAAAAGGCTGAGCGCCAAAGAATTGAGGCCTTTGAACTCTGGTGCTGGAGAAGACTCCTGCGAGTCCCTTGGATTGCAAGGCGATCAAACTGGTCAGTCCTACAGGAGATCAACCCTGACTGCTCTTTAGAAGGCTAGATCCTAAAGCTAAAACTCAAATACTTTGGCCACCTAATGAAAAGGAAGGACTCACTGGAGAAAAGCCTAATGCTGGGAAAGATTGAGGACAAGAGAAGAAGGGGACGACAGAGAATGAGGTGGCTGGATGGAGTCACTGAAGCAGTAGGCGTGAGCTTAAATGGACTCCAGAAGATGGTAGAGGACAGGAAGGCCTGGAGGAATGTTGTCCATAGGGTCGCGATGGGTCGGACACGACTTCGCAGCTAACAACAATAACAACATAAAAATTATCATAAAACATTTTATGACATAATACAAAATGTCGTAAAACATTTCCTGTGGTCAACTCTTAATGTTTGATTATGCTATAGAGTTCACCATGGGCTAATTTCAGGACAAATACATCCCTGAATATCTCGCTGCCTCCCTTTTCCAGTGAAGGCAGATTAGAAGCTTGTCCATTGTTAAAGGCATTCAGGAAATATCTCTGAAAAGATAACCAAATGGGCCACAGTTGTTTAATATAACTCCTCTAGCCCATTAAATTTTATGCAATAGAGGTTACATCAGGTCAGGGTCATTGGGAGGTGAACGGCTGGTAGGAGGGGGGCTTGCAAGGGTTGGTTGAGGGTTGGTGCCATCTCTGGTTGGCTGTGCGGTTGATTTGGGTTCTGAGGGGTTTGTAGGCTGGTTGTAGATTGATGTGTTTGTTGACAGAATTGCTTGTGGAGTGCCAGGCTTCAATAAACTCACTAGCATGGCATGTAGCTTGGGTGTAGGATGAGGGCAGCCGATGATTTTTGTGCTGCTCCAATCGAACTGATGCTCCTTGGTGTCGATGTGGGTAGAGATTAAGGATTTGGAATTGTGGTGTTTGACTGCCAGCCAGTGTTCATGGATCCTAGTTTTTAATTTATGTGATCTTTGTCCCACATAGAATTGGTTGCAATGATTACAGCTGATTTTGTAGATTACATTGTTTCTTTCATCCTGTCTCAGTGTGACTTTTTAATTTAATTAAATTAAATTTTATTTTGTTCAAATGGCTATTGTGACCAGTTGTTGTGTCATAAGTTAAAATCAAACACCTTTTTGTTTTGCTGGTCTATTTTCTGTTAGTCTGAATGTTTCTAACAATAAAAAGGGTCATATTTAATGCAGGACTTACATCTTCCAAGTTCCTTGAAACTCGTGGATTTTTTTTAAAATGGCTTTCTCTAAATCCCCTAACACATGTAGGAATTCTGAAACTGCCCTAGAGGCTTAAGAATCAGGACATTATACAAGCTTAATAAATTGTTATTGTTAATGGAATTGCTTCAAACATACAAGGAGTTGAAATGAAATACTAATTTCCTTATTGTAGATCACTATCACTTTGGGGGGGGGGGGGCGAGTAAGATTTTAACAGACAGTTTAAAAACAACTTCAATGCATAAATATCATGCAACAAAATTCAGCCATCTCATCCAAAATTATCCAGTAGCCATAAAGAAACATTCATTGCATTCCTTAGTGAACAAAAGTCAGGCACTTGAAAACAGTTTTATTGTTCCATAAAACCCTTCTTGACCTTCTTCTTCAAGGGTACTGCCTATTTCAGCATCCTTTCCCAAATTTTGTCTCTTGGGAGCTGCAGCAGGCATCTCCCCGCAGATGAAGGGAGCGCTGGAGAGCCTCAGCATCGCAACCTCTCGCTTCTGTTGAGAGGAAAGCCTTGTCTTTTTGCCCCTCAGAAATATGGCCGTTCCGTGAAAATTTCCTTGCCCTTCACAAAGAAGGCGACGGAGGGAAGGGAGAATTAGCCGGAAGGCTGGACAATAGAGGGGCGCGTTACTACCAGTAGTCTAGGAAACCACCAACAGCGTGAGCGGACAATTCCTAGTGGGCGAGTGCCCTGAGAGATGGATGGGGGGAAGCCTGGCATAGCGGAGGGAGGGAGGCGGTGGCCCATGGGGGAGAGCAAAGGGGCGTGCGGCTGGTGGCAGCTGCTACAAAGCTTGCATCCAGGTGAGGGGCGCGGTCATTCTTGGTGCAATGTATAGATAAAAGCCTAAGGGTGATGTGGCCGGGAATGTTGCGTGGAATCCGGGCGGAAGGCTTTGGGGGCAGGAAACTGCAACGTGAAGAAAGGCTGAGTGGAAACGAGCAGCAGCGACCGGTAAAGCGGGGTGCAGAGCCGTTGTAGTCTACTAGATGGGCGTGGTTTTGGGATGCAGGGCATGACTTAAGGACGCTGGGCTCGGTCGCGAAGCTGTCAAAAGAGACTTTGCAGTGAGCAGTTTTGATTCCACTACTGAGGGATGCTGCCTGAGGGTAAGTGATGACTCAGGACTGTTAGCATTGCCTGAATGGTTGTGGCTTAGGAGAAACTAAAACACAGGAGTACAGTAGGTCCTCTTTGATTGATGGCTTTTTGTTCATTGAATCAGATTCTGCTGATTAAGGGAGTGTTATGGAGATGTCCTCAGAAATTGGGAAACTGCTACTCGCATGCTTTGCTGCTGAGCAACTGCAGTTGCTCTGCTCCGTAAAATAGCTGTAATTATTTCCAAGGAAGTAGTAGTCATTGTACTGTAAGATCCATGAAAGGACAAGCAGGTCTCTAATTCTTTTTGTATAGCCCGTTAGCCAGCTTTGATTATTAATTACAAAATCTTCGCTTCAAAGGAAAGCAAATGTATCTTTTCACAGCAGCAACTTTTTTAAAATGTGACTCTGGTTGGCATTTGAGAAAAGACGAACAATGCATTTTGCTCCTTTGTACTAGCCTTATCCAACCTAGCATATTCCAGATATATTGAATGATCAGTCTTGCTTTCTTCAGCCAGCACAGACACATTGGCTGGATATTATGGAAGTTGTCATCCAACACATCTGGAGAAAATCAAGTTGGGGAATATTCCTCTATACTTTCTCCTACGAGATGTATTGGTTTGTGTACAATGTTGTGTGGCTTGAATCTGAGACTAGTTTTGAAATCTTGGTTCACATCACAGTTATTATGCTGCTAGTTTTCTCATTTAATATAATGTAGTAAATGAGCACTCCTGTTTTTATAATCTTGGCTTTATTTGCTATGGACAAAAAAGACTATTTTTTCTAAGTGGATCCTTACAAAAAAAAAGAAATTTAAAATGAATTGGAGATGTTATCAAGAAAACAGAACATAACATCTTTTGTTGTTGATCCATAGTACATGTGATTATTTCTCAGGAACCTCTTGGTTTTTGCACTCGGAATTACTGTCTTTGTGTACTATATACTGTACCAGTATGAGAAATGATGTTCATGCTTAACAGCTTATCCAATGGTGTATGAGAATGACTCTAACAGAGGATTCAGGAGAAGCATATAGCGCTAGTATGCTGAATAGCTAATCCATTAACAGGAAATGTCTGAGGAATATGGCCACCGCTGAGACTGAGAAGTGAGCATTTCCCCCATATACTATTACTGCTTACTGATCATTTGTGACTCATTCTTCCTCAAAGGATTACAGCCAGAACATATAGTGTAAAGCAACAGAAATGCCGGCAGAATATTAGTACATTTCCCTGTACTGGATAGATGAATATATGAAAAATATAATTTATCTTTGGAGTTGATGTATCTCCAAATGTTGCTCCTGAAGAACTAACAATAAAGACAAGTTGAGCATGCAGGATGAAAGAAAGCATGAGTAGTAATAGCTTTTTTAGGTATGTCAGACTGATTATTGTAGCTTCAAAAACATTATTGGTGTTTTTGTAATGTTTAATCTTACAGCAGTCTTTGGTTTTTCTTTTCTCTCCAAAGGTAATCACATAGCCATTCATTACTTACAGAGGAAAGAATGGTTCTCACCATGCCAACCATAAGTAATTCCTATAGCAGCAACAGTTATGAGTAAGGAATCAGTTTCCTTATGTAGTATTGCCCACTTTTTATTTCCTAGTCTTTAGCGACTATCAAAAGCATTTAATACATAAGAATATAACAGATACAATAGGCAACTCAGGCTATTGAAGCTGTGATGAACAAAGCAGCTCAGAAGTACAGAAACCTTGCAAAGTCAAAGAAGCTGATAGAATCTCAGAGACATGAGACTGTTAGAATCTATGCCACAGTTGATACAGCTCAATAAAACATGTAGATGTTCCAACTATTTGAAAGAAAGGCAGTAACTCTATTACACTTCACTACTATTAGTATGCAAGTCAAATTACTTACGTTTGATTACCTGCTGTGCAAGGGTTGCCTGCATCTTTGATTGATCTAGCTGCACTCCTTTTTTTTATAAAGACCACTCAGGTTGTATCCACAGCTAGTCCAGATAAATTGCAGTCATGAATACGTGGTGCCCTTTTGCTCAAGCTGCATTTAAATCTAATGCAGTGAAATAAAATTAATAAACTGTAGCAGCCCAAAATGTAAGGCTTAAATTTATTGCAGAAGGATTGAATACTGTATGCTTTCTAGTGAAAGCACAAAGTTGCTCTCTATACAACTAGCATGGAGAAAAACCTGTAGAATGAAATCTGCAAATCAGTCTCTGGGGTGAGAACTGAACTACTATATCAATACCATTTGAGGGAGGATCCCATAAGAGTAAGGTAAAGGTAAAGGTTCCCCCGCACATGCCTGCTAGTCGTTTCCAACTCTAGGGACCGGTGCTCATCTCCGTTTCAAAGCCGAAGAGCCAGCGCTTGTCCGAAGACGTCTCCATGGTCATGTGGCCGGCATGACTAGACGCCAAAGGCGCATAGAACGCTGTTACCTTCTCACCGTAGTGGTCCCTATTTTTCTACTTGCATTTTTACATGCTTTTGAACTGCTAGGTTAGCAGAAGCTGGGACGAGTAACAGGCGCTCACTCTGTTACGCGGCACTCAGGATTCGACCTGCCAAACTGCCGACCTTCTGATCAACAAGCTCAGTGTCCTAACCCACTGAGCCACCGCATCCCTTACCCCATAAGAGTAAAGCGTATCATAACCTATGTTTAAGAGGTTTATTCTTATATGTTTAGGATTTAGGGGAATGGTTGAACTGTAAGTGATCTAGTTGCATTGAAGTTCATATGAATATAATTGCAGAATATTAATGGAAACACCAATTTCCATTTATTATGACTCAACCCTGAAATACAATGGATGGCATTGTCCATTCATATTCTTTTAATTTAAGGTATCATGGTATGTGTGCAGAAGAGGGGAGGTAGCTGTGCTTGCTCTCTTGAACTTAATTAAGGAAAGACGGGATAAAAATTTCCTTCTATCACACTCAGGGAAACTGTCTGATTTGAGGCCATTATCTGCAATATGCTACTATTAGTATTTTGGAAGTCATTCTCACATCCTCAGTCACTACATTGGTTTCCAAGATCTTAAGTGATATCAATATGAAAATGCAAAGATTGTCTGGTGTTTTGTTAATGTTTCAAAGATGCCATTTTCAGGAATATACATTGGAATAAGTTGAACTGTAGGGTGATATCTAGCTAGCTGGAATCTGGACAACAGCACACTCCAGTGCTATATTTTATTTCAGCCCTAAATACATTATTTCACTATTTCACTAATCCATTCTTATTTTATCAGAAGAACATTTGAAAATAATCTGCCAGTCATCAGAAGAATGTGCCTGTTAGATGTATCCATATAACATATGCTGTCAATTTGGTCATTAAAATTCTTAGTGTTTTTTTTATTACATTTATATCCCGCCCTTCTCCGAAGACTCAGGGCGGCTTACAAGTTTAGCAGTAGCCTTCATTCTATGTATATGCCTGCTTATTAGGGCTTTCATACACCCCCCCCAAGCGGCATTATTACAAAGTCAGCTTATTGCCCCCAACAATCTGGGTCCTTATTTTACCTACCTCGGAAGGATGGAAGGCTGAGTCAACCTTGAGCCTGGTGGGATGCGAACCTGCACTAATTGCAGGCAGCTGGTGTTACTTAAGGAGGCATTAGCCCACTGCTCCACCAAGGCTCTTGGTGTTCAATATCATAAAAACATTAACCGTATTAACACAGTTATTTCATAATTTAATGAGAAAATACATAGCCCTTTCTTGGTTTGGGATTAAACCACTTTCTCTGAGTTTTATATTGTCCTTTATATTGTTCTTAGGTTAATTAGTCATTCCCAGCTATGAATAACTATGTAACTCGGTAACTAAGTAATTCCAAAATATATTTTCTAAAATATATTGTGATGTTTGCTAATGTCATGCATGAAATGAATACTATGATTTTGTGATGTCTGTGCAGCACCAGAAATGGTGCCTGGTTTACTATCAAGCTCAGATGGTGTGCAGATCATATTTCTTATAGGTGGAGCCAAATCTAATAAAATATGGTTGCTCTGATTTTAGTGATAGATTACTTCGGACAAAGGACTTATAGGAGACCCTTTTAGATGGTAATTATTTACTTATTTCAAAATGGGGCAAGCTAAGTCTGCTGTAGTAAGAAATTTCTCTTGACAATACCCATTGTCTACCTTTCCCATTCATAGTGCATAGTTTTGTAAATGTAAACTCCACTCCCTCCTAGCACTGATGACGTTACCTAGTTTGGTAACAAAACATCTGCAAGAAAACTACCAAGCTAAGAGAGCACCAAGGACCCCATAGTTTTGTAAATGTTCTCTCCTTTCATACTTGTCTTATGCTGTTTTCATATTCCTGAACCTTCTGTTGCAGCTGCTGTCCAGTCTTCCTGAAAGTTAGTATCATGACCTTGACTAAGGGCTCATTCACTTACTCCAGTGGAGAGGAATACTGTGGGGAATGGAAGGAAGGTAAGTGAATTTTTCATAGGTGCAGTACCATCAGGTTTACTTATGGGACCTGCTTGGGAAAGGTACACACTATTTTTATTACTACGGAGAATTCAACCAGAGAATTTTTTTCTATTGTCATTATGAAATAGAATTTGAAATTGTTTTGAAATTGGTTAGATCAGGAACTCTATTAAGATGAAGTTATGAAAATGATCATAGAACAAGTAAAGCCTCCTAGTGTAAAAGAAGTCTCACAAACAGAGTGAAATGAAAGAGTTTATTTATTTTAGACATATATTAGATGCACAAAAACAAAGGAAAGATACTTCAAATCTGCACACATCTGTAAACAGAAAATTGGACTGAAAACAAAGCAATTGGAACCTACAGTTGCTATTAGGTAAAGGTAAAGGTTCCCCCGCACATGCGTGCTAGTCGTTTCCAACTCTAGGGGCCGGTGCTCATCCCCGTTTCAAAGCCAAAGAGCCAGTGCTTGTCCAAGGACGTCTCCATGGTCATGTGGCCAGCATGACTAGATGCCAAAGGAGCATGGAACGCTGTTACCTTCCCACCGTAGTGGTCCTTATTTTTCTACTTGCATTTTTACGTGCTTTCGAACTGCTAGGTTGGCAGAAGCTGAGACAAGTAACAGGCGCTCACTCTGTTACGCGGCACTCGGGATTCGACCCGCCAAACTGCCAACCTTCTGATCAACAGGCTCAGTGTCCTAACCCACTGAGCCACCGCGTCCCTTGCTATTAGTCATTAACAATAAATAGTATTTACACTACCTCTTTTCTCAGAAACAAGAAATATGTACCTTGTGTTCTTACTGTATTTCTAAAATTGGAGAACTATGTTGTGCTTAAAAACAATTGCTATCATAGTTATAGCTGATGAAAGGAATCCATGCTCTTGCCAGGAGACCTCTGATTTCTTTCATAAAAGGAGCTTGCGTTATGAGGAATTACAGGTGGGTAGAGGTGATTCATCCCATTTAACAAAGAAGATGCTTGCATAGCTTTTAGAGAAGGATGGCTACAAACTCCCAATTTCAACTTTGCAATAGCTTCTACAAGAAGCTATCTTGACTATTGCAAAGAATGGCTCTATTAGGGTGGGCAACAAAGAACATAAGCTTCCTCCTGGTGAGGGAAGAGCTTCTAAAACTAGTTCTGCAAATAGATTTTCTTTGAAAAAATGTCTAAGAATACTATGCTCTCTGCCCTCTTCACCCAGATACCTTTATCAGGAGACGGGAGATGACCCCCTTCGTTATCCCTGTACTGCTGTACAGTATACTATTGGTTACTAATGATGGCCCAGAGTACATCAATATACTTAATAGGATCACGTAGGATTTGAAAGTCATACAATATGTAAATCTAGGCAGCAATAGGATTATTGTTTGGAGTTAAACTAATGTTCTCCAGTCACCTGTGTTATTTGACAACAAATAGGACAATTAAAACAGAGCCTTTTCCTACTGCCAGGACAGAAACAAAATCCTAGAATGGCTCTTCAAAAGTGGGGCAGCCTTAGGAATTCTGTTTCAGTGTAACTTTCCCCCTCACCTTATGACTATATGAAGAGTAAAACCTGGAAGGAAAGGACTGGGGTAAACCATCTTCCGGTCGAGCTCCGGATGGCGCCCGATCTCCGCTCCTTCCGGCGCGATCTTAAAACCCATCTCTTTAAACAAGCTGGCCTGGCCTGATGGGACGGGGTGGGATTTTTATAAATGAACTTCAATTTTAATTTGTATTAATTTATTATGGGCATTGTTTAATCACGTTTTAATAATTTTTAATTTTTGTATCTAGTTTTTATGTATTGCCCTGTTCACCGCCCTGAGTCCTCCGGGAGAAGGGCGGTATATAAACTAACTAACTAACTAACTAACTAAATAAATAAATAAATAAATAATAAATAAATAAACCTACTCACTGTTGTCCACAGAGGTAATGTTCCAATTTCATTTTATGTATACGATATCTGTGCTTTGGTATGTCCAATGTATAGAGCTACTAGCATATCTACTCCCATCTAGCACTGATCACTGTTCTCCACACGTATTTTGGGACATTAGTCTCTGGTGGGGGTGGGGGTGGAAGTAAATACTGAAACTTCCAGTACTTTATCAGCAAAGTAGTTGCTATCTTTGATAAGTGGTGTTCTGAAGCACCCTTCACTGATTCCTATATGCATGTACAGTTAACATACCAAAAATATATGGACAAATAATAACTGATCATTGGACTTTTTCACCTATTTCTCCATCAGTATATTGGTGATATGCTGGACTTTTTTTTGCTTTAAGTTTCCTGCAGAAGTGATGAAAGAAATCGGCGAAACCATTTCTTTCATTTTTAAAAACTCAGTTGCAATTCACAAGAGTTCTGCCAGTTTCTCTTTCTAGTCCAAATGACAGGAAGAAGGATGTTTTCGCCACCATCCACCCAGTGCATCAGACAGAAAGATTTTATTATTTATTTATCAAATTTAATTTTATTTTTAGCTTACCAAATTATAAGGAAGAGTCAGCTGAGTGTTTAAGAGGCACACCAATGATCTATCCATGAAAATCACGTGCCCTCAAAGATCTACCTCTAGAAAAAAAAAGCAATTCTTGTTTTCATACCAGTCGGGACCATAGTAACCAGAACACCTGGCCAACATCATTATTAAAGTTGAAAAATGGATTGAAAACTGGACAGCAATTTCTTAAGCCAACTGCACTTCCAGCCAGTTTCACCATAGGGCTCAGCTGGGAAAAAAGGTGTTCTTTAGAGATATACTTTGAATCAGTGCGGTACATGAGAGACTTATAGTAGTGGTTACATTTAAATTTAGAAAACTAGACCTTTTCCTTGAGGCTCACAAATCTTTTTTAAAAGAGTGCTGTGAACCTGTGCATGATGTAATAATGCATGTAATAACGCAGCCTTTATATGTTTTATAAATAATATTTGGTAAAAGGAACAAACAACAAGAGGTTCCTTATATTCTTGATCTGCCTACCAGGTTATCTGGCATGGACTCTGTTATTATTTCCTTTTCATTTCGAAACTAATATAAAATAAGATGTCACTATAGTGATTGATAAGATATGGCCTCCAAACAACAGTGTTGTCTTTTTGGCCACTGATAGAAAAGTAATGCTGCTCATTTTCTCCCATTTAGGGCGTCGACATGGAATTGGACAATTGACTTTTGCTGATGGCAGCATTTACGTTGGACATTTTGAAAATGGTCTCTTCAATGGCTATGGAGTGCTCAGTTTTGCAGATGGTTCCAGGTGGGCACTGGATTGTGAGTTCAGTAGCATTGTGCTAGCTAGTACAAAGAGAGTACACACATGCATGATCTGAGTCATTTTCAGAAATATGAATAAATATGTAGTACAAATTGCCCATGGTATGATAAAGAATTATGCAGAATGTTTATAGCTACTTTTTGCATGCATGAATTTTCTTTTAATACAAGTACGCAACAAAAATATCCCATAATATTTGTTGCCATATAATTTTTCATATAGATCAGTAGGAGACTGTAGAATGGCCGTTGAACATTTTAAGATAATTCATTAATACTTCTATGGCCTTTTTCCTTTTGTTTAGTACTGATGTTTTAAGAACTTTAATATAGTGATTGCAGATGAGATAGCAATGTCCAATCAGACACGCTCCTGTTATTGTTGCAGATATGAGGGGGAATTTATGCAGGGAAAATTCAACGGTGTTGGAGTCTTCACACGCTATGACAACATGATCTTCGAGGGAGAATTCAAGGGTGGACGGGTTGATGGTTTTGGTGAGTGATAAGGATACGTCCTGTGGGTGTAACTAAGCAGCAAAGCTAATAACCGTGGATTAAATCTATATTGGTAACTCTGCTGCCGCATGGAACAGGGCATAAGTGAGAGTTCGTTTAAAAATAACATCCTCTGAGATACATGCAGACATATTTCATAGTACTGCATGCACAAATCAACTTTCCTACTGAACAATAATGTTCTATTTTCTCCCACAGGACTTTTGACTTTTCCTGATGGCTCTCATGGGATACCCCGTAATGAAGGCTTTTTTGAAAACAACAAACTCTTGCGGCGGGAAAAGTGCCAGACAGTGGTCCAACGTGCACAGAGTGCCTCCAAGATGGCACACAGCTTGACAGCATAAGCGGTATAAATTCTACAGTAATACAGGGCTTTCTTATGACTGGCAGCCTAACCCAGAGGTTGGTAAGAGTGTGGAGTACAAAATTCACAGAGGCAAATACTATCTCTAGGATGCAAACTATCATAACTGAATCCTGCTTGCCTTTATCATTTCCATAAGCAGCCTAGCCCCTATAATGTGAACTGGTGCCAAAACTCGGCCATGAAGCCTATGTCTCCTGTCAGTATCACATTTCCTTTGTCAGAAGCATTCTCCATTAGACAGATTGCTAATCCTATAACCCCACAACTGAGTTGGACACAATCCATCCATCTTTCTTGCCACAAACTTGACACAGCTGGAATGTTATATGATCAGTTGAGTTGGTTTCCAGTGGTCAAAGGAAGATTAAAGAACTTGCATTTAGCTTAATTTTCTATCTTCTTATATGTCCCTAAACCTCCAGTTGATTCCTCACTGCTCAGTCTTCCTTTCTTTATAAAAAATAAATGAATAAATATAAAAAACAAAGAATTAACATACTGAGTGGAATTAAGAATTCTAGACTTTCTGAATGTGACTTTTAACAATTTTGCAGATCAGCATAAGAATGTCTGAGTTCTGCTACACTTTATGCTTTATGCTCCAGAATAGATCCAGGATCGTTTCCACTCTTTATTCTAGCTTTCTGTTTTACACAATTTGCTAAGGCCGTTTTCACTGTGAGCTTCTTGTGTGACACATAGTTTCACAATTATCCCTTCCTTACGTGAAATGTAGGTCACTTATCTAAGGGCCACAGAAGGAAGAGATTCACTAAGCTCCAGAGATGTTACATGGTTTTCCTTTACTATAGTGTCATATACATAGAGCTGTATTATTTTACAAATGTTAAAAAGGGAGCATCATTACTTTATTAAAATCTTGCCTCTGCTAATCATAGGACAAGGCAAAGTTTTGCAAATGCCTTCCTACTTCATAACTGGAAGTTATTTGCACACAAATACTCTTAGTCTCCACCCACACTTCCCTCTTTTGGCTTCTGAAATTTTACCACACATTCCATTAATGTTTCAAGCCTGACTCTGCTGCCTTAATGGCTAGACATTTGCTTTAAAATAAAAATGAATCTCAGGATGCTGATCACTAGTCCAAAATATTATATCACACAATAATGGCATGTATAGCCCTATATGTATCCAAAATAAGCAACAGCATCTTTTATACAATGCTGTAAAGGTAAAGAGACAGCTGTTCCTAGATAATGCCATATTGTATATCTTTATAGAACAGTGTTTCTCTATCTTGGCACCTTTACGATGTATGGACTTCAACTCCCAGAAGTCGTCAGGAAGTCCACAAATCTTAAAGGTGCCAAGGTTGAGAAACACCATTTTAGAAAATGCATTAAGTAACACTGGAATCTAGCACAACAGCTTATAATAACTTATAAATGTGGAGATTGCAGGGCATTCTTAATATATAGTACAAATAGATGGGCAATGATATGGAAGGGATAATTGGTTCCTTGCTAGAGATGCAGGCTGAATGAAAATGCCAGGCTGGAGGAATAAAAGTTAAATTTTCTGGAGGTGATAGCAAATCCCTCAGTGGGGTAACAATTGAGTTAAAATGGATCAATAAAGATTAACTCTGTCAATCATTTTATGTTTCTGTGCACTAAAATTAAACATGGGATTGTTTAACGTGTGTGGGGGGGTGTTCTTAGTCAAGCATTGACCCACGTAATGTGTGTTCCTAAGTGCCATGCTGGAGACCTTGTAACCAGCTGATCTCCACACTGAATGTCTGTGTGTCAATGCTACCCTCGTGCCTTTGTGTCTTTGCCCATGTAAGGGCCTTGGCCAAATAAAGAGTTGCTGAAGCTCGACTTTGGTGTATTATTTTCCTACGGTACTGAGGCAGGTGGATTAGCCTTATTCAATTACGCAGATCCAGAATGGATCTCATTATTTATTCTGACCTAGTATGCTGTAGTGCTTAAAAGTTTGTGAACCCTTTTGAATTTTCAATATTTCTGCATAAATATGATCTAAAGTGTGAACTGTTCTAAAACTCTTCTCCCCAACACCCAAATAGCAATAACTGCAATTAAAATCTTCTGTTGATCAGTCCATCAGCTTGGAGAAATTTTAGCCCGCTCCCATAGCTCCTTAGAGAAGCAGCTTTAACTTGGAGATGTCAGTGGATTTCCTTACATGTCCTGCCCAATTCAGATCCCTCCACAATATTTCTATAGGATGAAGATCAGGACATTGATTGGGCCATTCCAAAATGTTTACTTTTTTCTGCTTTAACCATTCTGTGGTTGTAGGATTGGACTGTTTGGAGTCATTGTCTTGCTGTGTGACCCATTTTCTCTTGAGTTTTAGTTCATGGATACATATCCTGACATTTTCATGTAAAGTTGGCCCAATTCAGAATTCATAATTCCATCAGTAATGGAATCCTAGTCATCCCAGTCAAACGATAGCAAAGTAGCCCAAAACCATGGTACTCCTACACCATTTCTCAGATAGGATAAGATTCCTATGCAGAAATGCAATGTTTTATCTTTCACCAAACAAAACACTTCATTCCAGCCAACAAGTTCTATTTGGACTGATCTTTCCAATAGAATTAATGTAGGGTCTTTTGGAAACTGTATTGCACTATACACAGGTAATAATGTTCTTTTTAGAGCAGAGTGAGTTTCTTCCAACCCCATCATGCATACCATTGGTATTCAGTGTACTCCTAGTGGTGGTCTCATGAGCATTGACTTTTATCAACACAACAGAGGCTTTTAGTTCCTTAGACGTTACCTGGAGTCCTTTGAGACCTCCCAAAGAATTACGCACATTGCTGTTTATGTTATTTTGGTTAGTCAACCACTCCTAAGGAGGATAACAGTGGTGATGGATTGCCAGCCTTCATACAAAATCTGCCTGACAGTGGACTGGTGGAGTCCAAACTCTTTGGAAATAGAGTTTGATGAACTAGTCATATTTTAGATCATACTGAAAATTTTAAGCACTACTATACAGGCTCCATTCTCTAGTTCCATCACTCACTCATTCAGTCCTTGAAAGATCAATGGGAATTAATCTGAAAAGCTTGCTCATCATTGCAATGAGAATATCTGTTTAGACTGAATATAAAAACAGGACAAATCATCATAATCACTCCAATGCTGGAGTATAAGTCGCTGTTGTTTTTAAAAAAGCAGACAGCATTAACTCTCATTTCTGATGGTTTTTAACCTTTAATTGGATGAAATGGTGTATTATAGGACAAGAAGTTTTGAATCAAGATACCTCAGGTGGGCTAACTTATAGAAGGTGTACAAAATCTGAGACCCATGACTCCCAGGGGACTAAAATTTGAGAAAGTTGTGGCAACTGCTGCAGTCATGTGATCATTCTTAATACTCCCTGCCAGCTTCCTACAAAGAAAGCCAACAGGGAAACTTGCAGGAAGATGGAAGTTGCTCCTGATCCCACTGCTATTTTCCTCCTGTGGTCGTTTAGTTCAGCTTAGGTAAGGAAATGTCTCTGAAATGTTGACCCAATGGGCTATGGGTTGTCTAGTAATCTTAAAAGGTATTCTTTCAACTCATTTAATGGACCATATGTGAATATATGAATTTGCTTTAAATGGTAGGTTGAAACAGCGCTTAGCCAAGATGCCATTTTGTTTGTGGCTGAGCATATGCATGACTTCAGCTGCTGTAATTTATCCAACAACTAAGGTTAAATTATAGCTTAGCAGAATGTATTGAATGCAGCCAGTGAGTTTTAGATAAAGGCTACCCCAATACTTTCCAATGTTATTTTATTATATTCCTTTTCATTTTTTCCTTTGATCCTTTGACCTACAACTGTCAAAACTGCCCCCTTTGAACAATCTTCACCTGATGCTAGTCTTTGTGTTTGCAACTGCTTGCTATGCTATGCTGGCAAAGTGTTAAGTCCTTTACTTTTTCATATCTATGTTAAGAAAATTTTGACACAATTAGCTTCCATTAACTGGTAAAACTAAACTTAAGTACCTGTTATGCATTTTCTTGTTTACAACTTCAATTTCCTCCCAACTTTTTCCACTTAAAGAAGAGATTTTCCATAACACTTTTTGTTCCATTCATGCTATTGGAATTGTATAAAATACTTCAAGAAACAGCTTGATTAAATTCTGATGCTCTATTCTCACTGACCTCAGCCATAGTTATTGGGTTTGGGGCTATGACTATATAGACACAATTATCCACTTCTAGTAATTTTGGATCTAGGTGTAGAGCAAGAAGTTGTACTGTCAATTAGCCTTAATGTGTTTATGCTTTAGCTAAAAATATAGTCATCAGCAGCACTATTGAATGGTTCTCCATTTCTCTTTCCAAATATAATGTACCATTATTAGACAGGAAACATGTAGAATAACAGAAGCATAATTATCTTGAAGAATGTATTTTTATGCCATACCATAAAACTTCTGTACTTGAGGATGACTCAGACCTATGTAGCAGTATTTTATGAAACAATTTTTAAAAAATGCTTAATTTTTGCTGATCTAGCTTTAGTGAATATCAGGGGGTTTTTTCTCATAGAACGGTCAGAACGGTGTTCCGGCACCTTTTTTTTTTTGCAAAAAAAAAAGCTCCCTCTAATCTTGGCTCTTTTTTATGACTCGTGGACTTCAACTCCCAGAAATCCTGAGCCAGCCATGCTGAAGGGAAAGAGAGAGGTTTCCAAGCTGAGCCATGCTGGCTCAGGAATTCTGGGAGTTGAAGTCCTTGAGTCATAAAAGAGCCAAGGTTGCCTACCCTGCACTAGAGGAGGACATTAAAATTATTTACAAGGTTACTTCTTAAGGAACTAAACTTTTAGAATCTAAACCAGCTAATTCAAAAAAGCCAACAGGAAAGAACCTCACATTTCTCATCTGCTTCTGTCTTTTGAAGGTAAAATTAGATAACAAAATAATCTATTTCCCATGTCACAGGTCGGCAACCTGCGGCTCCGGAGCCACATACGGCTCTTTCAGCCGTCTCCTGAGGCTCCCAGTCCTCCACCATGTGCAGTCCCCCCCCAAAAAAAGTTCAACCAATCAATTCAAACTTCTCACAAAAAAAAAATCTCGCAAATTGATTGGTTGAACTTCTTTGGTTTGTGGGACTGTCCACAAACATCTTTCCTTTTTGGACTGCACGTGGTGGCAGCAGAAGAGACGGAGGACTGCTGGAAAGAAGGTATGTGGGTCGGTCAGATGGGGTGAGGGGGGGACGCGGAAGCTGATTGAACATGCGGGTGAGGCAGAGCTGCTGCCTGGGGCCGGAGGGGAGGCCGGGCAGATTTCCCCTGCCTTGCCAGGCAAATGGAGGCTGATGGAACGCACGCACAAGGGAGAGGTGCTACTCAGGGCCAGAGGGAGTCTGATCAAATGCGCGCGAGGGAGAGGTGCTGCTCGGGGCCAGAGGGGAGGCTGGGCAGATTTCCCCCACCCTGCCAGGCAAACGGAGGCTGATCAAACGCGCGCGTGAGGGAGAGCAGCACCTCTCCCTCATGCGTGCGTTTGATCAGCCTCCCTCCGGCCCCGAGCAGCACCTCTCCCTCGCACGCGTGTTTGATCAGCCTCCGTTTGCCTGGCAAGGCGGGAGAAATTTGCCCGGCCTCCCCTCCAACCCCGAGCAACACCTCCCCCTCGCGCAAGCATGTCAGCTAGGTGAATAGGTCTTTCTCCCTCCACCCCCAGAGGGAGAAGCCCCCCTTGCCTGCCCACGCAAAGCTGCCAGCCATGCAACATGCCCTGCTGCAGCGAGTCAAGCGGCAACTGTTTTTTTTCCTTTCTCTTCATTTTTTCCTTCCTTCCTTCCCATATTCTTCCTGTCTTCTTCCTTTCTTCTTCTTCCTTCCCTTCCTCCTTCTTTCTCTCTCTCTCAATAAGCAAACAATCAGGGCTCTGACTGGCTGCTCCGCACTTCCTCCTCCTCCTCCCCCCCCCAAATAAACTGCATGCAAAAATCCCACAAAAACCCCCAAATCCCGCAGCAGGCTGAGATAGGCAAGGCTGAAAAGCAGCCTCAGAAGATTTGCCACAACAGCTCCTTCTCCCCTCCCTTGGAGCAGTCTTTTCTGAGGGGAGGAGAAGCCAGCTCGGCGGAGCCATCCATACCAGAGCTGGACAGGGGGCAGGGCCGGTGTATGTCTCGCCTTAGGTAGGCTCCACTCTTTAATCAAACCCTGTTGTGTGCATGCACGTGTGCATGCACACGTGCATTTTGCAGCTCCCAGGGTTTTTTTGGTGAGGGAACTGGTTCCAAGTGGCTCTTTCACCGATTCAGGTTGCCGATCCCTGTCCTATGTTAACATCTCTGCAATGAAATCAATAAAGGTAACAGGAAAGAAATGAGAAACATTTTTTCTCAATGTAATATGTCTAATTTAGCTGACGCTAGAAAAAAAATAGTATCTTTTGTACACTCTTGAAAAATATTTTGAATCTATAAACATCTATTACAACTATTAAACATTTCTTAAGAATGAAATATTCTTAATTTGGACTTTACTTTTACTGTTTGGACTGTTGTGTGTTTTGAAAAATAGATTATTTAGAATCTAGCTATGTTGCACTTCAGTCTTTAAATAATTAACCTAGTATATACATAACAATATATGATGTTTTCCATGGTGAGCTTAACATCAATAACAACATTTATTAAAAAGGCTAAAATAATTTCTGGTGGTATTATCTGTGGTATTATCTGTACATTAAAATTTTTAGACACAAGTAAGTAAGATATTATTTGCAAATAGGATGACAATAAACAGTTTAGGCTGCATTTACATCAGGGCTTTTCAACCTTTTCAGAAATTGTACCACTGTTAGGACATGACAATATTCAAGCACCACCAGTGCTTAACAAGGTGTCAAAAACTTGATGACTAAAAAAAAGGGGGGGTGTATTTTGGGTTTTATTGGTTAGATTCATTTATTGTTATAGAAATGGCTAGTTTATAATATTATAGAAAAGCAAAAAGTTGAGGTTCAATGTTAATGCTTCCTTCTACTCCTGTAACAGAGGAAGTCAGAAGTCAGTGCCTTTTCCTTTTCCTGCCTCCCCCTCACTTTTCCCCTTTTTTCTCACCCTTCGCTCGCAAAAGCTCCCCCACTCATTCACACTTTGCTCACAAAACCTCCAGTCGCTCTCACTCACTCCTCTGTCTCTTTCAAAGGCACCTCGTTCAGTCTCTCCCCCACTCACACGGTCTCTTTCAAAGGCCTCTTGCTCGCTCACTCACTTACTGCCCCTGCCCCGTCGCTTCCAAACGCCATTTGCTCATTCACTCACTCACTTACTGCCCCATCGCTTCCAAACACCACTTGCTCTCTCACTCACTTACTGCATTTGGAAGCGACGGGGCAGTAAGTGAACGGGTGCTGGTGCCAGAGGCCATCAGCTGTTTTGTGCCAGACACCACTGCCACGAGGAACACAGCTCTGGGTCGGGGTTCGGAGCAGCTCCGGGTGGGGCCTCAGCACGGGCCGTGGCGTGGCAACTGCGGGGAGGGGAATCCCCACAGCGGCTGTGGGGAGGGGAATCCCTGCAGCTTGTGGCTCCAGGCCGCAGGGGCGGGGGTGCAAAGGACAGGTGGCGACGCCGTAGCAAGACACCGGCATTGCTCCCAGTGACAGCACCTCTGAGTTCCAGCACTTTTTTTTTTTAGAAAAAAAGCACTGGTGAATACCATAAATATATAGATACAGTAATAGGTTAGAGATAATTGTAATGGAGAAAATCTATGTAGTTATTAAAAGTCAAAAATGACTTGATGGCACATAATCATTTACTAACTGCACATTCTTATACCACCTCAGGAATGTTCAATTTTTCAGTGGATTATACAACTATGCAACAAACTCCATTTATTGTACAAGAGGTAGTGGTGCCTGGTAAGTCACAAAAACGAATGAAATGTCATCTTTTACATAGGACATTATGATTTCACATATCTGACTTCTGAACCCAGAGAATTAGCATTTCAACATTCTATGATTCCAGAACTAGTCATGGTATAGGAAAATGCTGAAGAATAGAATATAAGATAAGACTATATTCTAGACATGCAGAATTGAGAAATTTTAAGTGGCAAAGGAATTTTGGGCTTCTAGTCAACCATGAGATGCAGATGCAGCCTTTTCTCATTTAAAACTCCATTCTGAAGATTTTATTCCACTGTTTTGTTGCTATAGCGATGCTCCAATAAGTACACTATGAGTTTTTATTTATTTATTTTTTTATTTTTATTTTAATGCCATTTATATCCCGCCCTTCTCCGAAGACTCAGGGCGGCTTACAAGCTTAGCAGTAACCTTCATTCTATGTATATGCCTGCTTGTTAGGGCTTTCACACACACACCCCAAGCGGCATGATTACAAAGTCAGCTTAATTGCCCCCAACAATCTGGGTCCTCATTTGACCTACCTCGGAAGGATGGAAGGCTGAGTCAACCTTGAGCCTGGTGGGACGCGAACCTGCACTAATTGCAGGCAGCTGGTGTTACTTAAGGAGGCATCAGCCCACTGCTCCACCAAGGCTCATTGAATGAGCTGCATCAAAGTAAATTACAAGACATGTGAGTCTTTCCCAATTAGATAGTAATTGGCTAAAAGCAAGATTGCAGGCATTGCCAGAACTCCTTTGTCCTTCAGAGCCAGCCATTGGAGGTGAAATCATGGCGTAATTCCATTAATTGTATGTCAGTTAATGGGAGCAAGGGGGCGCGGCAAAAGCCTCCTTTATAGCCAAACCACTCCATTGCCTGCTTGAGGCCTGGGACCCCAAATTTCCGAGTGACCTGTTAGAACAAAAACAATATAAAATTCTAAAAGCTACTATCTGACTAATATTGCAGAATAACTGTTTACAAATTTCTTTTCATGCAACCACCACAGAAAATGGCAGACTGAAGACTTGTACTATCTAAAGACTGGTAATGACAGACAATTGTTTCTCTGCAATTTTTCATAATCCTAGGTAAGGAAGTCATGTCTGCATCATTTCAGCATTTTGAGTCAATGTAGACTCCTTGAAACAATGTAGATTATTATGTTCTTGGAGCAAATGATTATTTTTTACGTAAGATCTGGAGTTAGTACAAATCCACTATTGATTCAGGCCAATTATTTAAATTTACATTTAAATGTCTTTTAACAAGAGACATCACAAATTTATTCTGGTACCTTAGACACAGAGAGCACATTTCTAGCATTGAACTATGGAAAACAGAAGGATTAGGAAAATTAGTAAAGGAATTTAAAGTCCTGGCTATCTTTTTTAAAAAAAATTGCCAAAATTAATCCGAAAGTAGTATTTCAAAATTCATAATGTAAAAGTTTTTTGGGGGAGGAACACATTTTCGAAACACACCATTGTGAATGAAACACAGGCTTTTAATATATTGTGATCTTTTCCTCTAAATGTTTTTTTTAGAGCAAAATAGAAATTTTAAATGTGATAAGTTCAAACTATTGGAATGAAAGCAGGAGATCAGTAGACAATGATTTAGCAGAACTGCTTTATCATTGAATTTGACAATATGGGGCACACAGCCTCCAGTTCAAAGAAGATTATTTTGTCAAATGGATAGAATTGGACTTCAGACTGATTCCCAGCTACGGGAATGCCACAAAAATATTCATTTTTTTATTATTCTAACCCTTTTTCCCACAACTTGCCAACAAGGATAGCTCCACTTTAGACTCTTTAAGTTCCCCCAGATTTAAGGGCTCTTACTGCAATATTTGGCTCAATCAATCGGTGCTGCAGTTCACGGGCTTCACCCCAATTTCCTGCACGGCAAAGATCATCAAGCTGACAGATAGCACTGCCTAGTACATTGGCAAGGGCACAGATTCCTCCTGTAGCACCTAAAGTAGAGCTCAGAGTCAATAGAAAATGTCTAGCTTATAAACTATTCATCTTCCCATATATACTTCATCCACCCCAACTGCCTTTCTTGCATTACTCTACTAACTTAATAATGGCTTCTTAGCAATCATGTACATTATAATACAACTACCGGTATTAAGTGTTTTTTTTAAATATTACAATAGCTGCTTTCCTTTTCTGTATTGCTTCCCCATATCCTGAAACATTTATCCTACAACCTACCTACAATACAGCTGGCTAGAAAAAAACCAGCTGATCCTGCCAGTACCTGGAAGTCTTCATTCTGTGTCTTGTGGACAAGCAGCGCCAGGCGGGTAATCTGATAAAAGACATGTTGGCTTGGTAGCAGAAGATAGTACTAATCACCAGTCACAACCAAAATGCCAAAAGATGCCATTAGGAGAAACACAGGGCACTCATGGTGATACTGCACTCATAAGCACACACGACAAGGAAGTCATAAATACAGGGCACCTTAAAAAGCATCTTAATATTGTCTGTTCACGCCACTTGTTTTTGCCAAAGCAGCCTTTTCCAATGTGGATCTCTCCAGGTGTTTTGTCCTAAAAGTCCCAGCAGCTCGTCTGCATATCCAAAATAATAATAGGAATTAGAGTCAAAACATCTGGAGAAGGCCAGTCTAAGGTTTGTTATCTTTTTAAAGTTTTGTATTTTTCCACTTTATTCTACAAAGAAGTTCTAGATATTTAAAGGGCAGCTAAGGACTACACAGTCTCCAGCTTCATGCATCTAGACAGGTCTGTTGAAAAATTTTAGATTGCAGAAGTTCCTTAGCAAAATTTCCCCTAACCTGATGTTTGGCAAAGGAAAATTTGAAGCTGTTTGAAATGCTTCTGTATAGCTGTGCTTGAAGAGAAATAGGGCAGATCAGCTACAGTAGAACAACAATAGTTGGGATTTCATCCTATATCAGTTCTTCAGAAATAACTATAATTACCACAGAAATGTTAGCTTTTTTATCTTTCACATTTATATTACATCTTATTCTGCAATATACTTAGCCTGGGGATTACCATGTTTATTCTTACCCATAAGTAAAATAAACTTTGGCTGTTATCACCCAGTGAGCTTTTTGGTGAAACAGAGAGTTGAACTTTAATCTTAACAATCTAGATATGGTATAATTTCTCTATAGAACAGTAATGTGAACTTTAACAAAGTACTTGCTTTGTCCCTCTAGTGTTAGTTTAATGTTCAAGTGACAATCAGGTATATGGGAAATTGCCATCTGGCTGTGCTAAAAATGCTTAAAAAGTATTTTCTTCAACAGCTTAAACATTAATTCTTCATTGGAGGAAAGAACAATTCACAGATCTCCAGGTCTCTTAAGAGAAAATGCGTACAAGTTTTCATTCCTTAACACCAAATGATGTCCAACAGATAGATTCTTATATCACCAAGAAGGAATAAGAATCCCCTTGAGGGAAGTCACATTAGTGCAGCACCTGGTTGACATATTTCACTCACATTGCCATCACTGTCCTTGATTCCCACTATGTTAGGATGTTGCGCAAGGCTGAGCACTGCCTCATTGGGCAGTTCCAAGCCTGTGTTGGCTGGAACACTGTACAGTATCACAGGGATTGGAGATGCATCAGCCACCTGGGGACATAAAGTAGTAAAGTACGTGGGCACACAGGGAAACAATCTACCAGTGAGCAACAAACTGCCCTTACAATATCATTCTTCAGCAAGTCCCCTCACCCAAGTCCAGGCAATACAAGGCAATCTCAAATTATTGCAGAACCAGGATGGTGCATGTGTGCCATATTCTCTCTTTTCAAACAGAAGGCCAGACTTAGTTTTGGGTAGTATGCTAAGGGCGGTACTTTAAAGAATTGGCAGGGCCAAGATAAAAGCTACCTTGAATTTAATATTGACTAGATATAATTAATTAACTCTAATAGTATTTTTCTCATCTGTCAAAATAAACACTATACTCTGGTGCCAACTTCTGGAGGATGTCTGAGGCTTTCAGAGGGATATACATTGTTGGGGTCCCAATTTATGTATCTCTGTTGCACAGATATTGTAATTGCATCTGCCTTGAATTTTACTCAGCTTGTTATTGCACTTCAGTATTTAGACTGAATCTGGACAACTGAACTGTTACATGCATTTCCTGTTCAGTAGAATGTAGATCAAATAATATTTTGCTGAATTGTGATATGTCCATTCTTTCACTACAGCAAATTTCGGAATTGTAGTCCTTCTATGGCAATTACCATGACTTCAAGAATGGCTTGTGATCTACCAATTGTTTTAACTCGGCCTATTCTAAGCTGGCATCTTTCAAAATATGTTGAAATTACAATTCCCAGTATTCCCAGTATTCACAACACAGCCAAATCTTATATGCAGCATTTCCAACAAATGTGGAGGACACAGATATAGAAAGGCCTTTTCAATTGCTTGTGAAATTCTCAGTCTTGAGAATGAACACTGAGAAGTTAGTCTCAACTCTATACTGAAAAAGAATGGAAGATGCAAATTCCCATTATTCACTTTCAGCTTTCTGTTCAACTCTGTCTTCAAGCAAAAGAATGTGAGACAAAGTACTACTATCTACAATAGCCACTAAATAATGTAAGAAATTTCACCTGAATCAAGATTTTTTTTTTAAAAAAAGTTGAATTTCTATCTTGTTTGAATTCTAATACCTTCAAGTTCAAACAACATGTAACAGATAAGGAATACATAACATCTCCATCACTGTTCGTAGCCTCATCTTATCATGCCTTCAAAACTTTCTTTAGCACCAATCATCTGATCTGGTTTATACATAATACTAAGCTATAATGTCAGCTTTGCTTTTTTGGCTCAAGGTGTAATGTGATACCTTTGAGACCACTTCAATCATCTCTAATAAATATAAATCAGAGAATATCCTGACCCACTTCTTTACCTGTGTGTAATGATGGATCAAGGCAGCACTGGTCATGCTTCCACGGAAGTAGCAAGGAGTTACCACAAGAGCAGCATCAGCACCCTTGTCAGCCATTTGTTTTGTTTTCTCAATAGTGCAGTAAGTTGCTAAGGGAAGAAATATAAGTGAATTAAAGGGCAGCTCTTGGGATATTAGCAGCTTCTTGGGGGTCAAATAAGGCACCAAACATAGAATCCTTGTATAAGGACTCCTCTAGTCCTTTTTATTGCTCACATTCACATCCTGACCCAACCAGCAGGAGCTTTTCCTTAGGCACAGCTTGGTGCACCCGCATCACTACTTCCAGGCATTCCTCCTGTGTCAAGTAGGGGGCTTCCCCATTGGAACCATGTACTACAAAACCTAAAGAAATAAGAAAATAACATTGAGTAGATATTTATGTTTCCATCGTTATATATCTCACTGATACTATGGTTTTAAGTATGCATACAGGCAGTCCTCGACCTACAACCATTCTTTTTTTTTTTAATCCCATTTATATCCTGCCCTTCTCCGAAGACTCAGGGTGGCTTACAATTTAAAGCACAAATCAATGTGCTTAGCAATAGCCTTCATTCTATGTATATGCCTGCTTATTAGGGCTTTCACACCCCCTCCAAGCGGCATTATTACAAAGTCAGCTTATTGCCCCCAACAATCTGGGTCCTCATTTTACCTACCTCGGAAGGATGGAAGGCTGAGTCAACCTTGAGCCTGGTGGGATGCGAACCTGCACTAATTGCAGGCAGCTGGTGTTACTTAAGGAGGCATTAGCCCACTGCTCCACCAAGGCTCTTAGTGACCATTCAAAGTTACAACATCACTGAAAAAGTGATTTATGACGATTTTTCATACTTACAACTATTGCAGCATCTCCACAGTTTGTGATCAAAATTTGGATGCTCGGCAACTGGCATGTATTTATGATGGTTGCAGTGTCCCAGGGTCATGTGATCACCTTTTGCGACCTTCTGACAAGCAAAGTCAACGGGGAAGCCAGATTCACTTAACAACCGTGTTACTAACTTAACAACTGCAATGATTCAATTAACAGCTGTGGCAAGAAAGGTCATAGTGTAGGCAAAACTCCCTTAACCATCTTGCTTAACAGCAGATATTTTGGGCTCAATTGTGGTTCTAAATCGAGGATTACCTATGTTTTTAAACTAAAATTTGCCAAAGCAACATACTGTCATCAATGAATTAAATAATTAACATTATAGAACTATAAGATGAGCAAACAATAGAAAAAGCAGCAGGCATTAAGAAACTAGTAGTCTATGCACAACAGTAAACAAGCCACATTAGTCAAGGTCTGGTGAATATGTCTTAATCTTGCATCCAAAAGATAGAAGTGATATACAAATGTTTTTAAGAATGAATTCCAAAGTAAGGATACTACCATTTAAATGTCTAGTTCTCAGTTACAAATACTGAAGTTTAAAATACTATATTGAAGTGGAAGAAATCTCTTTTATACTCTGGTCCTTGGTTGCTTACGGTATAAAAGTCACAACTCACATTTTCCTTTGTGTTTGAAATACATAGTAGCATATTTTAAAACAGAGAGATACATGTTCCAGATGAACATTGAAGTAAGAGGTAAGAAACAACTCCAACTATTATTAATTCCAGCCTTATGGGTAATGTGTCATATTGATGGCAATCATCACCTAACAGTAAGATTTAGACTCAGAAGAACACATCTCCTGCACTTGCAGCCTAACTGCCATGTTTTGACTCAGCTTATGTTTTTCAGTAGATTCCCAGGGAGTATTGTATATAGTATTGCAAAAGACTCGTCTAACTTTTACCAACAGTTGAATTGAGGAGATTCAGGTTAAAATCCAAACAGGAACATTGTTCAGTAGGGGACTTTGCAATATTATTTCAGTCCAAATTACCTCACAACGTATTATGGGGATAAAAGTAAAGATCTCTATTTACAACCTCCAGCTTCTCTCAAAGGAAAGATTAAAAAATAAATGCAATATACAAATAAATAAGATGCAATAGTACATTGAATTTCTACTTGACATCTATAGTATAGTTAGACATATGATCAGTTCCATGTAAACACAACAGCTTTATCCTGAGAGCAGATGAGAGCTTTAGGAAAGAATATACTTCTTGGGAATTCAAGAAGTATACAAGCTGTTATTGATTTAATATGGTTATCTTTTAGTTAATGTTAGTAGAACATTACTCAGAGATAGAAAAAAAATCTGCTATCCAGTGCATGTTCTTCCATGTTCCATTTACAGTAGGCTAGGTCCAAAGTCTGGGTGGGCAACTATGCGTGTCCTTGAGTACAAAATAATTCGGCTGTGCTTCTCTTTCCTATCCTTTTGAAAGCACTAATAAAGTAAGAAGGGTCAATTTCTTTTTTCCTAATCTTTCTTAAACTAACAAAACTGGAAAAAGTGGGGCAAAAGAAGAAGGAGATGGCAGACGATGAGATACTTACGTTAATGTCATAGATGAAATGAACATGACTTTGGACAAACTCCGGGAGACAGTATAAGACAGTAGAACCCTAGTGTTCTATGGTTCATGGTGTTGAGAAGAGTTGCACACAATTTAGCAACTGAACAACAACAAAATTCTGGATAATATTCAGCCACAACAGGTGTTTGCCTTCCTGCTACAATTTACTGATTGCACTTTCTCCACAGTGAAACATGATGGTTTCTTGCCCGAAACTGAGTATTTTCTATGCCAGGAATGTGCTTTTAACAGAAGTCTGTCCAGATGGCCTGAGTTCAGCATTTATAAACAAGTTAATCTATCACGCTTTATTTAACTAGAATTTACTAATAAACCACCACTAGTTGGATTCATAACCACAAGGTTTCAGTTCACAAAACAAGTTATATACAGTGACACAGAGGCTTAATGTGGTAGTAAACTCTGTTCATAGACACACAGCTGTGAAAACAAGGAGAGTAAGGTGGTTGGTTGATTTTAGGCAGCAAAAGAAAGCATACCGGAAACTCTTAAAAAAAGAGATTTTTCCCCCCTTTCCACAGGGATCATAACAGCCACAAGCTAGTTAACAAATCTAACAGAACTTGGCCATGGATGCAGCAAGTAAGGCAGAGTGGCACCCAAGCCTCTCGCCTCCCTTCCCTGACAGATGTCGTACCCCAAAAGGACCCCGTGTGTCCTTCTCCCCTCAAGAGCGCCGACCCTTACCTCGGAAGGGGATTTCGGCGTAGAGGCGCAGATTCTCCTGCAACCGGGCGTAATCTACACGGCCTTGAGACGTGAAAGGGGTGACGAGGGGCGGATAGATACCCCGCAGATCTAGGCGGCGAGCAGGTGCCGCTGCAGCCAAGGACCTTCGGGGAACACCTCCCGCCGCGACGGGCGCGGGGCTCGCGCAAGGGGTCCGCGGCCAAAAGGGGCACAGAAAGCGCCGGGCTAGGGTCGCCCTGGCCATCCCCGCTGTTGCCTGAGGCGAATGCTGTGCCGTCCCGGACCACCGGATCCCTTGAAGAAGGCGGGGGGAAAAAGTCCTCCGAGGCCGCCCGAGGGGCGGGGAGTCAGACCTCACATTTCAGCTCGGAGACGGCTGGCTGGCTGGCCTCCTTTAGGACAATGTTTCTCAACCTTAGCTGTTATAAGAGGTGTGGACTTCAACTCCCAGAATTCCCTAGCCAGTGATGCGGTCTGGAGAATTCTGGGAGTTGAAGTCCATATCTCTTAAAGTGGCTAAGGTTGAGAAACTCTGCTTTAGGAGACCTGAAATGAGAAAGCGGGCGCCGCTTCACCTCTTCCTTCTCTTCGGTTCCTTTTCAGCTTTCAGGCTGGGCCTGAACCCCATAGGGAAGTAGGCCAAACTCCCACTGAGTCTAGGGTTTCCTTAGCTATTTATTTATTTTATTTTATTTTATTAAACTTATATACCGCCCTTCTCCCGTAGGACTCAGGGCGGTTCACAAGGTTTTTTAAAACAATGCAACAAGTTACAAAAATTTAAAACAATTAAAATAATTACACTAACCTTGAAATAAAAACCCAATTACAATTAAAAATACAATTAAAACCTCAGTTAATACTCTCAGTCTAGGCCAGAAAGCTCGAAGAGCCAGGTCTTCAGGTCTTTATGAGTTTATAAATCGCTTCACTCAGTGCTATTCGAAGCAGTATACAGAAGGAAGTATTTGAGGACTGAGTTTGATAAAATCCATGAAAAAGGCGGTTGTGGAGAAGAGGAAGAAGAAGGGAAAGCCAGAGGTGAAAAAAAAGAGCCTTTCATGACAGGCCATACCAGCAGTATAAACAACCATGACAGGCCAGAAAGAGAGAGCAAAATGGCAATTGCGTTCTATATCGTAATATGATTTATTTGATTTTGCCCCCACAAATACACGCTTAGCTAAAAATGTGGCTTATTCAATAATCCACAGTTAAGCAAAGAGGTGGCTGAGAGAATGGGCTTATTTGCTTAGATATAAATTAGGCTTTTATAGCCTTTTGTCACTACAAAGCAGAAACATCTGCCCATCCCTTGAGCTTGTTTATTGGATTTATACCTGTTCCGGTCTGAGACTACTCTGAGCAACCTATAAATTCCATTAATAAACAGCACTGGCACCTGTTGGCTGTTTCAGATCCATTCAGTCATTCAAATCCTCCCCCTTCTCCCCAGGTAAACAGTGACAAACCCTAACAGATTTTATAAACTTTGAGGTTGTTCTTGGGAATTATAGGCTTTTCCCTATTTTCACCTAACCGTGATACAAACATGCCCTGGCAACATCTTTGGGGGGCATTTCATGATACGTCTTTAGCTTGCCCCTAGCCCTTCAAAGAGCCCTGCTTAAGTGTATCTTAGCTGTACCAATGTTCCAGAAGTGTTGAAGGAAAACTCTTCATCACGGTTCAGTCCAAGCCAGGAATAAACAACATGGCGACTGCTTTAGAAAGAAAGTTGCAGTTTACTGAAGAGAAGAGCCAGACAGGAAGATGGCTCTGAAAGAAAAAGAGAGAGAGAGAGCACATGTAGTGAGTGGGTTTTTATACCCTCTGGAGCCTTTTGTTTGGAGTTGTTCCTATGGCATAAACTTTGACCTGAGTCTGAGTGCGCCTTTCTGGTATTCTAATGGTGGTGGATTAATCCTATTATGTCCCAAAGGTCATATCCTACTTCCCTGGGGCTGTGGCTGATGACTCTTAGATTTTTGGTGTTGATTCTAGAGATCTTTCTTCCTAATCCCAGTTTCCTGATTCCAGTCTTTCTGACAAGATAATCACATCTGCAACTTGGTTTCTGCCTGGGACAGAGAGACTTGGGGGCAGGGTTGGTTTCTGCTTTTAAAATCCTTTAGGGAATTATATTCTGCCCTTTTAATATTTCCTTCTTTTGGGGGCTAACTTCCCACAGAAGTACTTTCTCTCCTTACCATGATACCATCCAAGTTTAGGCAATGCAATTATCCATAGAAAAACTCCATCAAGAGTTGTGCTGACTAGAGAGTGGCAACATGGCAGAGTTTGCATTTTCTTTACTCAGTTTAATGTGCCTTGTTCACATGCTTCTTTTCTCTGCTGAAGGGTGTTAGTGCTTTTAATGGGTAGAAAATAATAACTTATTTTGTCAACATATCTGATCTCCATTTGTTAACCCAATTTAGCCTTGGCTTCCCTGTTCACCCGGAATGCATCTTATGCAATATTGGAAAGGACATTTCTGCGAAAGACACAAAGGTTGTCCTATGTCCTCAAGTGAATTGTTCTTAAGTGAATATGCAACTTGGAAAGTAAGGCCAGCAGACAAACTCATGGCAGCCACCCAATTGATGCTTAGGTTCACATTCTAGTATGTAATAGGTTCTCCAGGTTGACAGACTTTGCAGTTCTCTGAAATGTATGCTTTGGACATGAATTAATCAAATTAATATTTAGTGTGTGCATTGCTATGATTGGTAGATAATTTTAACAGATGGCTAGATCAAAGTTACATTTTTCTTTTGTACTCTGTTTTAAACGTTAGAAGATAAAAAAGACAACACGTTTGTGTCTTTTCATCTTTAGTGTTAATTCTAAATTGACTATAGAGTGGAGTATTGTGTTTTTACATGATTTGTAGCCTTGTTGTAATCAGCACTGATACTATTTTTGACCATAGAAATAACACAGTTTGTACTGACTTCACATGCTCAATATATTGTGTCTGCTTGTGCAACTTTGCAACTGTTATCCTCATAACATATTACATTTTCTTCTTACACTCCTAGCATTTTTAAAATTAATATGTAAATACCGGTAGCAAAAGCAATAGCACTTAGATTTATATACCTCTTCACAGTGCTTTACAGCCCTTTCTAAGCAGTTTATAGACTCAGCTTATTTCCCCCAACAGTCTGGGTCCTTTCTATCGACCTCGGAAGGAAGGCTGAGTCAAGCTTGAACCGCTGAAAATCGAACTGTGAAACTGCTGGCAGCCGGCAGGTAGTAGTAGGAGTCTGCAGTACTGCACTCTAACCACTGCGCCACCACAGCTCTTGTAAAGGAAGGATTGTTCACTTTTCTTGTTAATCTTTCCTTTAATGCAAGAATCATGCAACTACCTATTCTATGTTATGCATTTGTATGTAATGGTGATGTTTTGTCATTATTTTTACTGGCTTTTGTATGTTTCTATTCTTACATTTTTTAAATTGGTGATGATGTTCCCCTATCCCAGGCATGTCAAGCTGCTGGCCCGTGGGCCAGATGCATCATACTAAAACCACACCCACCCCATTGCCGGCAATGGGGGAAAAGTCATGATACATCGCGTGACGTCACGTGATGTCGGGAGTTTGACATGCCTGCCCTATCCCCTTAAACAATTTTGCTTTTGTAATCTCTTTGTACATGGTTTTAATTTGTTTCAGTTATTTAATAGTAATTATAGGTGAGTTCTGTTGACAATTGTAATATGTTTAGTGTTTTGTTTTTTTAAAAAAATATTCAATTTCCTGGTAAAAAGGTATCTATTCAAACAGTGTTAAGGCCCAGTTTAAAATCTCCTTTACATTCTGCTTGCAAAAGCAAAAGCTGTGGATAAACTTTTTACATTTCCTTTATGGAATGGCTTTTCCTGTAGCCATTGAATTGCTGGTCTTTTATTTTTCCTGGAAGCTTGAAAGCAGGTTGCTCTGCGCTCAGAAAGGCTGTTGCTTCTCAAGCTGCGAGTCTCTTCTGCCATTCACTACTTGGCCAGTTATAGGAAAAGATGCACATGGTTATCTGCACCTGCAAGCAGTCCCAGAGCAATCACATTTGAACTGTCATATCCAACTAGTTTGTTATCATGCAGCTGTTGGAAAATTGTGGAAATTATCAATACCTTACTGCAATTTGACTCAGTGGATATCAGAATTGCAGTTGTTTATCAGACCTTTAACAGCTGTGTGACAAGCAGAAATTTCACAATGCCTGTTTGAAAAAAATGGAAAGTTCTCAGCTATTGAACGTAATCTGCCAAAGATAAAGTAGCATTATGGTTGACTCAACAGAACATTAGAATAGCTGCTTTTCCACTGTTTTTCTGGCTTTGTTTTGTTTTGATTTTATCTTTATTGGAGTTTTGTGACCACATTTATTTAATTTCAAACCATTCTTGCTTTGAATTGCGGGTGTCTGCTTTGTTCATCCAACTACATCTCATGTTGGCATTTCTGCTGTGATTGGCTCTTTCTTTTCCAGCACTTCCCGTGTATCTGCCTGCCATAACTGCACCAGATCTGCAGGTGTTTTGCCAGCCTGTATTGGAGAAATAGAGATAAGGTTATTTGACAAACTCTAAACTGACATGATAATGTTCCATTTCTTCAAAATATGGCTATGCATTTGCTGATTTATTGAATACCACTAGACAGCATCTAAAAAAGAAACCACATTTCTTTTGCTGTTATTTTTGTTGCTACTGATTTATCTGCAAACGTAAGTTACAAAACCCACAGTACAGGCCACAATGGGTCAAAACTTACCAGATTTTTGGCCAACATATCTGCCCCATGCAAAATCAACATCTTAATTATTTTGTAGCGATTGAGGCGTACAGCATCATGCAGGGCACTGTCTCCCTCCTGCAGTAGAGAGATAACAATGCCACGCTGTCTAAATTCACATATAATGCTAATATTTTAACCAGTTTGTTGAATAATTCTAATGACTTGTTCATAGATAATGCTAGTCAACTATAGGAAAATTCATAAATTATGTTATCGAAAGCAAACAAAACTACACAATGAGAGTGTTATGTGAGAATTAAATCTATATGTAAGATTGGTAGTCAACAAGAATTTGCTTATAGTACCCAAACAGGAGAAATAGCAGCCAAATAAACAGATTAAAAAAACATGCATTAAAATTAGCCTGGATCCACTGAATATGGCTTCCCGAGTCAGCTATAGCAAGAAATGGGCAAAT
Organism: Vipera ursinii; assembly: GCF_947247035.1. NCBI lineage: Eukaryota > Metazoa > Chordata > Lepidosauria > Squamata > Viperidae > Vipera > Vipera ursinii. Next base: position 44,792,287 of record NC_139518.1, read on the forward strand.
ACTACAAAGTTAAAAATCAGGTCAGCTGAATAATGTCTGTCTGTCATAGATAAGATTGCAGGTTTGCCATTATTATAGGTAGAAAATATAAGCACTAGAAATCTGAAAGTAGAAATAGAGTATTTCATTTTGTACTTAAAAAGGTAAAGGTAAAGGTTCCCCCGCACATGCATGCTTAGTAGTTGAAATATCTACGATGATATGACACTGTTACAATAGAGAATTGCTTGGCTATCTTGAAAAGAAAAAAGAAGCATATTAAGATTGAGAAATTTGAAATTAAACTGAAAAAGGAAGATGTTTAAATCATAAAACCATAGCACATCTTTCTCAAGCTTAGTTTTCATTTTGTTTCATTTGTGACTTTGAGTGCAAATATATTTGCATGAACTTCACATTACATTTATGTCTCACCTGTACTACAAGAAAATCTGGGTAACATGCTTCTTACAAAATCCTCTGTGCGTGTGTAATTGTGGTCATTTACATTAAAAAGTGGATTAAGGTGCAAGTTATATGTTAAATAGACAAGCAGTCAGCAAAAGTTATTTCTTACACGGTCACGAGAATTGACATCCACGCCATTGTTTATCAGATGTTCCACAACATCTGCTACACCAGTGCGAGTGGCCACGTGTAAAGGCGTACTGAGAAGCTGAGTTCAGACAATGAAGAAAAATAAAGAACAAAAAGCAAATGTAGAAAAGGATAAATATGATTCCTTGTTAGCTTTTTTTTCTTGAATTAAAGGTATTTAATTAAAATGAGTATTTGGTGTCATAGTGAAATGTTGAGACTAAAAACGGAGACTCAGGTCTGACTTTTTTTTCAGCTATGGAAATCAGCTGGGCCAGTCATTCTCTCAACCCAACCTACTGCAATGAGGGTGGGAGAAGGCAGGCCTTATATTTAAGATGCTGGCTTAGAAACCAGGAGATTGTAAGTACTGGGCCTCTCTTAGATATGAAAACTAGGTGAGTGACTTTGGGTCAGTTGCTCTCTCTTAGCCCAACCCAACTCAAAGGGTTACTGGGGGTGGGGGGAAAGAGAAGTAAGGAGGAGTATTATGTTCACCACTGAGTTATTTCTATATTTTAAAAAGGCAGTATAGAAATCTAATAGTAATGAAGTGCTCTGGGACTTTAGAATTCAAACAGACAAGCACCTGACATATAACACCTAGACTTAACAATTGTCAATAAGAAAGACAAAAAAATGTGCATAGTGGATATGGCAGAGCTTGCAGACAGCAGAATTAGAAGAGAAAGTTCTGGAGAAAATCACAAAATACAAGGACCTGCTAATAAAAGTAGAACTGTTGCAAAAGAAAGCAAAGCTAGTATCAATAGTAATAGGCACCTTGGGCATCTGTACACCACTTGAATTTCATTGGCATTAACAAAATCCCCATCAGTCAAAAAGCACTTGGAACAGCTTACATCCTCCAAAGGTCCTTTTGATACCATCAGATAACAAAATCTGTTTATCCCAGGTCCTTGGGAAGGACTCAAAAGGTAGATAAAAATGCCAAATCTAACATCTGGCTGACTGTATAGCCAACAATAATACTAGAGGTTTAAATTTAAGTACATCCCAAATAAAATACTAATAGTAGATTCAGTAAACCTTATTTTCCAGTTCTTCTAGAAAGCCTAGTTATATTCCTGAATCTTGAAAGTGGGGAGATGAAGGTTTGTATCTTCACTTGTGACTAATGTACTTGGATTCGCACTCCAAAAAGCGGGCATTCTAGACAGAATTAATTTAATTTCATTAATCGCAATCATGTATTTGATAAGTTTCTTCCTTTGTTGCATGAAATATTATAGTTGGGTTTTGGAGACAATCTACTGAATCACCTAAAGCTTTGAGAGAACTACAAGTTGTGTATTCTGCCTTAAAACTAGAATCTTCCTATTTCCTTAAATCTTTTTTTCAAATTTCCCATGTGACACTGACCTCTTTTTTTGAACCAGGTTTCCACCTCTCAACTCACCTTGTCCTTCAACTTTAGATTAGCCCCTTTTTCCTGCAAGAGCTTCACAACAGCTAGCTGTCCACCACGACAGGCCCAGTGCAAAGCTGTGCAATCCAACTGTCAACAAAAAACATGAGTTGTCAGGAGACAACTGTTCCAGTCTTCTTCCAAGGTCGTCTCCAATATTCTTTGGGATCCTCTTTTTGATTCCATATAGTTATAACTCTCAACCCAAGACAAACAAATAGATATACTCCATATATATTTCCACTGTGCTTTAGAGGAATTTGGTGACAATAATGCATAAATAGCCCATGCAGAGAAAGGGTGGCCATCTCAGCAGAGACAGAGAAGCAGGGCTTTTTTCCTCATAGAATGCTCAAAACGGAGTTCCGGCACCTTTTTTGGATAGAACCTTGTAGGGTAGGCAAGGCAGGTTGTATGACAGGTGTGAGTTCCGGCGCCTTTTTCTTTTACAAAAAAAGCACTACAGAGAAGTATCTTACGCGATCTCTGAAGTCAATAGTGGCACCTCGGTCCAAAAGCTTTTCTACAATTTCTGTGTACCCTTCCAGGGAGGCACGATGCAAAGCTGTCCTGTGGAACTAAGTGAGGGAAAGCATTAGTCTTCTGTAAATGGCTGGATAAAAAGAGAAAAGGCCATGTCCAAAATATGATTTTCTAGCATTCATGGGTTCCTTGCTTTTTAAAACACCACATTTCCCGTAGCTGCTCTTAACAAATCAATATGCATGACTCCTCCATATGCTGTTTTAAACCAAATTTCTCCCCCCACCCCCGTTTTATTTTTATAGGGATGTATTGAAAAGAGCAGTTGTGCTATTGGAATGATGTTTCTATTAATAAAGGAGAATATTTGTAGCTCAAGATTGAAATGAGGAAACCTTGGTGCTCTGAGCTTGCTTGTTTTCTTGCAGACATTTAATTACTGAAATTAGGTAAAACCATCAGTGCTCTATTTCTATTTTACGTTTCTATTTTCCAAATATTTTTACTCTTGAGGTGGACATGAGCAAGCATACAGGTAGCCCTCAACTTATAACAGTTCATTTAGTGACCATTTGAAGTTACAATGGCTGAAAAAGTGACTTATGATCATTTTTCACACTTATGGCCATTGCAGCATCCCCATGCCCAGATAATCAAAATTTAGACAGTTGGCAACTGATTCATTCTTACGACAGTGTTCCAGAGTCGTATGATCACTTTTTGCAACTTTCTGACAAGCAAAGTCAATGGGGAAGCTAGATTCTCTTAACAACTATGTTACTAACTTAACAACTGCAGTGATTCACTTAACAACTGTGGCAACAAAATGGGGCAACATTCACTTAACTGTCTTGCTTAGCAACAGAAAGTTTGGGTTCAATTGTGGTCGTAAATCGAGGACTACCTGTACTTGAAATCAAAGATTTTAAATCCAGAAGCAGTCTACAAGTTACTCATCTGCGCCTCTTTTTTGTGGATACATTTTGGATATTTTTCTTTCAAAAGAAAGAAAATAACAAATTTGGGGCAACTTATTCCAATTTTAACATTACGGTACTTTTATTAATGATCAAGAGCCTTTTCTCCTATTGGAGTTTGTATCAATTTAAAAACAGATTATGTCCAAAAAATTCCCCTCAATGAAGGGTTTACACATTGGATTTTACTTGCAGTAACAGAAGCATCAAAGCACACCCTAAGTCAGGCATTGAACTTAACATTATCCTACTCAATCAACAAACATTTGAATATACAGTATATCTTTATGGAAAGTGAAAAATAGTCCCAAGAAAAATACACCTGCATGGTCTTACTTCATCACAGGTGTCTGGGGAGCCTCCATCTACCAGGAACTTCTCCACAACTTGTATCCGGCCCTGCACAGCGGCTTTCAAAAAATCCTCCATTGCCACAGGCCCAGTCTGTAAGCATTTTTTTTAAAAAGATGACAATATTTTAACTTTTATATAAAAAGTTATATGAAAAGTATTTTATAGGAAAAAGTAAATATGAACCCCACCAAGATATTGTGCACTGGATTAAAAAAACCTCACTCTCCTACATTCTAGCCTGATGCTTTAACCCAGACATGTCAAACACAAGGCCCGGGGGCCGAATCCGGCCCACGAAGTGGTTTCATGTGGCCCACAAAGCCATCCTGGAAATAGTGAGGGAACAGCCTCCACTGCCTTGGTCCTGGCCCAGAGACCCTCCTTCTGCCAGAGACCCTCAGATCTGTCCCACTCCTGCCCAGGCCCCCATAGGCACCCTTGATGCGAACGATGTAGAGCTGGCCACACCCACCCAGTAGGTCATACGCACTCTAGCCACGCCCACCCAGTAGGCCACGCCCACCCTGGCCATACCCACCCGGCCCCCTGAGGGCAACCGCAATGCTGATGCGGCCCTCAATGAAATTGAGTTTGACACCCCTGCTTTAACCAGTCCCCAAACTGGCTCTTGGAAAATACTAATGGGCTTTTATTTTGAAATCCTCAATAATAGTCGTGTCGGGTCTGGAATTCTGGGAGTTAAAGTTCATATCTATGTAGCGCCTCAAACACCGAGATGGATGGCAAATAAATTTGATAATTCTCCTTCTCTCTCCCCACAGCCAGTTTGTAGAACATTGTTCTCTGCCATCTTACTCTGCTTCCCAACATCTGCTTGGAATAAATATTGATCTTTCTCCCTTTCTCCTTTTCCCCCCAGTTATTTTCTTTTTCTCTTTTCCTACAATTTCCTCTGGTTCAGGCTCTGGTTTCTTCTCCTCCTTTTTTGGTTTTTTGTGTAGTTTGAAGAAGTATTCGGTGCCACCAACTTCAAGGATCTCCTTTCTTAGGTCTACAGAACTCTTCCGCACCTTTTCTTGTCCCTATAGGAAGAGAAACATACACAAAAACCCTTATGATTTTCAAAAATTGTCTAGGACCTATTAGTTGTCTAATTTTCTAAGTAATATCACGGAATAATCTTTGGCCTGTTACATCAGCCTTTCCTTCCCAGTCAGGCAGGAAAGGTACGTTGCGGATCCTGTCAACCAAAGAATTCCAACTAGTGGGGTCCAGGAAGAGACCCTTCTTGTCATTACCACCCCTTCCCCCCCCCGTGGAACGCTCCCCCAGAGATGAGGTGGGCTGCCACTCTCCTGACCTTCAGGAAAGACATAAAAGCATGGCTCTGCCCCCTTGCTTGGGACGCACCAAGAAGTATGAAAGCATGGGGCTGATTAGTGCCCTGGAGCCCTCCCCTTGCTTTTTAATTAATTTTAACAATTCTTGCCTCTTTAAAAATTTATATACTGTTTTTATGCTTTTAATGTTTTATTGTAGACTGCCCAGAGTCCCTTAGTGAGGGAAATGGGTGGTTCTTAAATATAACGAATAAAAATAAATAAATACATAAATAGAGCAACCTTTAACTCTTTATTCCTCTAATTTCTTAGCATCTGCATAGCAAATCGATAGTTTCTATGATATTTGTTTTAAAAATAACAATAGATGTTTTAGTTTTAAAGATTTAACAAGTTATACTAGAGTCTTAGGGGTTTCAGAAGCCGAAAATGCTGCTGATCCAACCTTGTTAACAAGTGTGGTAACTATAAATATTGCGATTCAATTATACCTAGTACAGGATACTTGTCTCTTAACACAGAGTATGTTAAAAATTCATATTCATTCATCTATCAGTTGATCCAAAGTCAATTATCACTACTTCCATTCAATTTTTCCATATCACCATCCTTTTCTTAATTTTTAAAGTTGGGTTTCCCAATATAGCATGGGAAAAAGGAACAAATCTTTTTTGATTAAACATTCCATTCCATTTTTAACTAACTTAATTGTTTCTAGGTTTACTAGAGTTTTAGTATATTTAACGTATAAGTTGTCCAAGTAAGAAAATTAACACCATCTATTGGCTTTCAGTACTTAATATCTGACAATAGACAAGCACGATGATATAATTCCAAATACAGAAAACCAATTCCTCTCTTATTAATTGGTAATTGCATTTTCTGTGAAGATATTCTTGAAATCAAACAACTCCATAGTAATTTTCTAAAGGAAAAAATATTTTCTGAAAATATTTTCCAGAAATATGAACTGGAATTCTTCTTAGAATATAAATTAATTTGGGAATAATATTCATTTTGAGAGCATTCACCTTTCCCCAAAGTGTAAGGATTTATGATTACCATCTATCTCAAGAAACCTCTCTATATATTGTATTTATATGTTATCATATCCTTTGGTGTAGACATACCTGGATTTTTAATGGATTCAGCACAAATATAGAATTAGTATTCCTTAAATAAATGGGTAACCAAATGGAGTATTTGCTGTTTTACTAAAGACATCCGTACGTGCATCAACTCTGGGATTGTAGCATGCAGTTTAGAAATAAACAAAATACTTTCATTTGCAAATAAAACCAATTTGCGTTCAACTGAGTTTTGTACTACTCCTTGGATCTCCTTAAGTTGTCTAATAGCAAAATCCAAGGGTTCCATGCAGATATTAAAAAAACAAGGATGAAAATGGACATCCTTGTCTAGTTCCTCTAAGTAATGAAAAAGTAGGCGAAAACAATTGTGCACAATTCATATATTCTACTTTATGAATTCCAAAGGAAATCCAAATCTATTTAGTACAGCAAACATGTACTATTGATATATTTTGTCACAGGCATTTTCAACATCAAATGATAAAATTACAAATTGATTCTTTATTTTTATTCAAACATTATCAGATCTATGACCTAATGCTGTCTACTGCTTGCCTAGTTTTTATAAACTCTGCATGATCATTCTTAACAAATGATATCACTGGCTATAATCTGTTTGCTGACACTTCCATTAGAATCTTTGTATCAACACTGATCAATATAGATTGGACAATAATTAGCATGCTGAATGTGACCTTTACGTGCTTTTTTGCCATCATAAAAATCAGTTGATAAAAACTTGTAATCAATCAAGATGATTGTATGAAGTGATCACAATTTGAATTTACAGTTCTTTCCCCATTTCACATTCAGATCTACTCTGACAATTACATCTACACAGACAATTACATCCAATGCCTCCTGGAGTGGTAGAAAGCTAGTGACTAATAAACAGAGAATGTTTTAGCCAATGAAATATGTTCTGGGTGTGAGTTTTGTTGGTAGAATAGTGAAATAGGATCTAAGAATCCCACTCACCTTAAGACTTGCAATGTCCTTGTTAAGAGGTTCATGATTTTTCTCTTTCTCCAGATGTGGGATATTCAACCGGACCACTTCACGTGGCATTATGGAGGAGTGTTTTTTCTGAGTTTAAAAAAAAATGGAGAAAGTGTTCAAGCCTGAGGCATGTCCTCTCTGCTTTTTCTTTTCTTTTCTAATTTATGGTGCATTCTACTTTTGAGAGCTTTATTAGATTTATCCAAATTCTTTTTCTTCTAAATTTATTAATGTTTTCAAAGCCCAAAAGAAATTAAGAAAAATATAAAAAGTAAACAATAATCTCTTGCTGCTCCCAGCATACCCCAATAGTTACCTCGAAACCTATTTTTTACCACCAAGATATCCAGATGGAGTAAGAGAATGAGGCTTTCTCTCTTAATACCTAGAGTTTTCTTGGGAGACCTTGGTATACTACAGTCTGATAAAGCAGCAATATATTTCATGCTTTCCATAAAAGTGGTTCCCTCTTCAGATTCTTTTAATCATAACATTAAAACTCGAGGCCAAAACATGGTTTCCCCTCAAAACATGCTTCCTGAACCAATTCACAAAATTCTCTGATAAAGCTTTGGCTGGCAAGAATATTTTGCCTGACTTGTGCCAACAACTTCCATCCATAGGATTCAGTAACCTTCCAGGTCCTATCTTCTACATCTACATTTACTGCCTGGGTCCCAAATAACCAGCCTTATTTGGCTTTAGATACTCACTTGCTGCTGTTCTTCTTCCAGTTTCAGCTTCTCTTCAATCAGCTCCGTTGCCCATTTTATCTTGTGGTCCATATCCATCTTTGTTTGTCCTGGAAATGTGAATCGTCTCGCCTATTCCTCAGGTTCTGACTCAACTACCCTATCTTATATACTGTACAGTAAGTATTCTCTGACATCTCCTCTCGCAGTCACTGATATTAAGATGTATGTCCTGCCCCCAGGTGCCTTTGTCATGAGCTCAGTCTGTCAAACTCTCTTCCTTTTCACTAATGGTATTTCTAGTGATCCTTTATTAGTCACAGTCTCTGGCTAATCAGGAAGTGAACATATAATTCCCTGAACTGCAAAGGCGGGTGGGATTTTGGCAGAATTCCTTTAGTCCCATATTGTGGGTAGTGTTTATAGCTCCATGCCTGGATATTCTCCATAACTACTTACGAATCATTACAATTCTTGGTAGAATAATCTAATATATAAACATAGAAGTGATCCCCAACTTGGCGTCCTCCAGATGTGTTGAGTTACATAGCCTGAGTACACTAGTTGAGAACAGTAGATTTATAATCCAACAGATATGAAGAATACCAAATTAGGAAGCTCCCTATTTATTTTAAAATGCTACCTGCTAAGGGAAAGTGCTACATATTACATACCAGCCCAAAGGGTCTGCCAGAAAGGTTTGCCAAACTGCCGGGCATCTAAGTTAGTCACAAAGCCTGGAATAGTGATCATGGAATACTATGAATAATAATGGGTGAACTGGGGGCAGATGAGATGACATTAGGAAGAGTTGAGCTGAGAACTATTTATAGCGGACACAGTCTCTGTGCCCCTCCCCCCCTAAAGTATGACAGCAACATTGCTCAACTAATGGATTGTTTCTGCATGCACAAAATGGGAATCCTTTTTGCTAATAATCACTCAGAATTTATTTGGGCAACTTTCTTTCCAACAATAGAAGTTTTCTTACCTAGGGATACAGAATGAACTACTAAGGGAGGGAATAGGTTGATTGACCAAATATATTTTGGCCCATTTTATAACGAGGCTTGAATCTGCTTAACATCCTTTTTCCTACTATCCCAGTTTCCTGAGGTGAATGATTTTAACCACAATCAGTCTATATTTCCTAATACCTATCTGCACGATAAAAACAAGATCGTATACTGCATATGTATTTTTATAAGCAGATTAAACATCTGGTAATTTAGTTCCAGAGAGTTAACTTATTATCACTGAAGTTCTTTATAACTTGTAATCTTGCATTCTAGGTATTTAAAAAATGTTAAAGTTGTGAAAATGTAATTTTCAAAGCTATATGAACTGGAGGCAAAGTAACTCTGCTACTAAATATATAGATAACAGTTCATGGCCACAAGTTTTGCAAAAGTGTAATTTGTCTGTAGAAGTTGGCACATCCAAATATTAACAACTGATGTGAGGTTCTAGGGTCCAGCTGATATAGGTCTTTATAAAATTGCCATATTAAGAATGCTAGGTAGCATCATATAAATTGGTACATGTTTGATCTTTCACCAATCAGCTAATTTGACCTTTAAAAAATGAACAGTTGATCTGTAATTCAGGGTTCACTCTGTCAACACTGCAAATGAATTTGGCTGAAGCCATTTTCCCTTTGTTTTCAGTTGCCATGGAATTGGGAGGGGGGATGAATATTTTTTAGCTTAGTCAAAACAATAAATTGTTCTGTGGGAACCAAGGTCATTGCTGATTGCATTATGGCGGGCTTAAGCTTCCATTAGAAAGCCCACTCAAGTACAGTAGTTAATTGGGGAATGTGATTTATGACATATTTACTGGGGTGGGAAGTTTAACTTTGTAACATTGTAACCTTTGGGAGGAAACTTCAATCTTGGTTTCACTTTTGATCATGCTGATACTATTTAGCCAAATAAATATGTCCTTTAAGGAAACTTTTTGCTTTGGAATTCTCTTTTACTGGTCTCATCTATCGGAACCATGACATTAAACCAAAACTCCATTTTATTTTAAAATGTGGGATCCTGAGCCCCAGTCACCTACCTAAACCTTTGGGACGACGACAAAGAAACAGGGAAGATTTCAAGATGGAAAAGAAGGAATCAGGAATTGGCCGTGAGCCTCAGCACGGTGGCATCGGATGGAAAGCAGGCTACAGCCCAGGCAGAGAGTGCAGCCTCTGCAGCTGGAGCCAGACCGAAAGCCCAGGAGGTTCCGCATGATGCAGCCATTAGTCTTTGGAGGGACTTGGCAATCGGATGCTGCCCTGCCACAGAAAAGCACCATGAAGGCTGCTGAAGCTGAATTCCCATTCCTGCAGATTTCGCTCGCCGATGCTGAAAAAGGCGAAGCGGCCAGCCGCTTGGGATGAATCGGGGGAATGGAGATACCTGACAGTCGTCCACAGTCACTCCATCGAATGCTTGAGGGAGAAGTTTGATCAACTTGAGATGGGAGAAGTGGAGCCATCACTTGCCAGGTGATCTCCAGCAGGTGAGAGGACAGGCATCCCCGTGACTGTCCACGGCCACTGCGAAGCCCCAGTCCATACCAGTGACTCGTGCCACCTCCCCACTGCCTAGATCAGCTCTAACCTCAAGCCCAGTGTGCTGGCGGAGCCCCATTATTGGCACCATGCCAGCCCTGACAGGCACCGGCGCTATGATAGCCCTGATTGCTACCAACCCATGCCAGCCCTGATCATTGCTGACACCATGCCAGCCCAGACCGCTACCAAAGTCAGGTCAGCCTTGATCGCTACCAGCATTATGCCAGCCCCGATCGTTACTAGCATCCTGCCAGTCCTGACCATCACCGACGTCATGCCATCCCTGGCCGCTATCAATGTCATGCCAGCCCTGACCGTTATCAATATCCAGCCAGTCCAGGACCCAAGCCAAGGGCTTTCCAGGGAGGGGGTTATCAGCAACCCCAGTGCCATGTGCCTGGCACACTACAGGCTGTCTTAGAGCAACAACCTGTGGATCCACCCCCTCTTAAGCCCACCTTCAATGGGGATCCTGAGAAGCTGTCCTTTTTGCTGAACCAAGTGTGGGCTCACATGAATCGTTACGGCCAGGCTTACCATGACGGAGCTGAAATGGTTGATGTTGAGGCCGAAGCAATGGAGTGGGTCTTGCATGACGAGAAGCACCAGAGCTGTGGGATTTCAATCTATTCACGCGCAGGCTGAGAGCCAGATTCAAAGATGAATCCCAAGCCCTACAAGCTGAAAAGGACATACAATGAATTGAAACAGAGGGGCTGATCAGTGAATGAATACGTAAGGAAGTTCTGAAGAGAGGCTGGACAGATCAGGCAGTGGCCTGAGTGATCACTGATCCACCACTTCAAGGCCAGGTTGGACCATGATTTGTTCCAGCCATTCACCTACCAAGGGATTCCTAACCAGCTACACGCCTTGCCATAAACCTAGACATCAAGCTGAACCGCTACCAAAAACCTGCAGCACCAGGATCCAGACCAAAGCAGGACCAAGTGACATGTCAGGTTCCTCAAAGGCCCTCACCTGCCATGACCACCGGAGCCCCTAGAGCACCTGCGGGACCTCCAATCAAGTGCTTCAGATGCGGTCAACCAGGGCAGCGGGTGTTGTGATTCCGTGTCAGTCTGTGATCCCGGCAGCTGAGTCTGGGGAATCGGAGGAGGAGGACGGGCCTGGGGAGCCATCAGAGTCGGAGGAAGGCTCTGATGAGTTACCAGACTTACAAAGTGAGGAAGAACCTGGCCCCTCCACTCATGGTCAAGCTCAAAGCCAGCTGGGCTGGAAGGCAGAGTCAGACTCAGAGGAAGCACAACTGGAAGACCTCAAAGACACGTAGACAGGTCACATGAGTGAATCAGAGAGAGGCAATAGGGCAACTAGGGGAGAAGGAGAAAACAGTGAGAAGCCACGCCTTGGGGGCTGCATAACAAAAAGAGAATGTGTGGGCAGGGCTGGTTGCTGGAGGCAAGTGTTTGCAAAGAACTTCTGTGTCAAGAGATGATGGTCTGTTTATTTTACCAGTGAGTTATTTCCTGTTGGCTCGTGCTCTGCTTTGTTTGTGGACAAGGTCTGTAACTTCAATAAAAGGGGTTTATTTATCCAGTCTACTGCTAAATTAGGTGTTGCCTTGTGAAGTAACAAGGATGTACATAGGCTGGGACTGAACACCGGGCAGCTGACTGTCCAGTCCCATTTCCTCTGCCTAAAAGCGTACCTACTGCTTCTGCAAAACCAAAGAGAGGATCCCGACCAATGCATGAAAAATCGAATTGGGCCAGCCAAGAGCAAGCCACACAAATCACCTCTCCTCCCCACTCACTTGAACGAACCCGTACGTCTAGAGCTAGGGGAGCTTTGGGAATTTATCCATTTTGTGGTAGTCCCAAAAATGACTGAGGCAGTAATTTTGGACTAGCCTGACTTGATAAAAGGCAACCCATGACAGAGTGAGGACTTTAAGGTTAGCAACAGGACCTTCACCTCCCACCCCCGCCAGCGACACAAGTGAAAACCAGAGGCAAACTCTTGAAACCTGAAAACTGCCGTAAACTCCTTGTCTGGGATGTCGCTCGTCCCAAGACTTATTTATTTGTTTATTTAACCCCATTTATATCCCGCCCTTCTCCGGAGACTCAGGGCGGCTTACAATCTAAGCACAAATCAGCGAGACAGAGTGTGACATCCTGCTCCCCCACAGAGTGACCGATTGTGCTATTGAGATTTTGCTGGGAGACAAAATGCCCAAGCCGAAAATGTACTCAAAATGTACCCATGAGTTGAAAGAACTGAGGGAATACATTGATAAGAACTTGGCTAGAGGGTTTGTTCAGTCAGCAAAATCCTGAGTAGCCACCCCTGTGCTTTTTAAAGAAAAGATAGGTCACTGAGGCTGTGTGTGGATTTTAAAGGGTTAAATGGGGTCAGTGTGGAGAATATGTACCCCCTGCCTTTAATGAAAGACATGTTAGCCCATTTGGCCAAAGGAAAGTTTTTTAGCAAACTGGACCTAAGAGAGGCATACTATCGAGTGAGAGTTTAAAAAGGAGACAAGTGGAAGACAGCTTTTAACAGCCCCCTGGGAAGCTTTCAGTTCAATGTTATGCCGTTTGGGCTACAGGGAGCCCCTGCTGTGTTCATACAATTGGTCAATCAGGTGCTACATGACCACCTGTACAAGGGGATCTTAGTCTACCTTGATGACATCCTCATTTATACAGAGACCATGGCAGAGCATACTAAATTAGTGCGTGAAGTACTCAAAAAACTCCTGAACGCTAAACTTTACGCAAAGCTCTCAAAATGTGAATTCCATCAGACACGCCTGGACTACCTAGGATATAGGATTCCAGTGAAGGCATTGAAATGGATCCAGCCAAAGTTAAAGTGATGATCAAATAACAACCCCCACAAACCCGTAAACAACTCTAACGTTTTGCGGGATTTTCAAATTTCTACTGGCAATTTATCCCCTCTTTTGCTGAGATCGCTTTACCAATTACTGAACTATTAAAGAGAGGAAAAAATGGGGGTAAGCCACGACCCTGTCATCCCCTGCCATGGTCTATGGAAAGCCAAACAGCATTTGAGAACTTTAAAAGACTGTTTGCTGCCGAACCTATTCTCAAACACCCCAACCCTTAGAAGCAGTTCATCATCCAAGCTAACGCTAGCGATGTGGCTTTGGGGGAAGTTCTTTTGAAAAGAAACCAAAAGGGCCCCTACACTTCCAAGAAATTAACAGACGCTGAGTGAAGGTGGGCTGTTCGGAAGAAGAAAGCCTTTGCGGTGAGGTGGGCCCTGCTAGTTTGGCGTCATTACCTCAAGGGGAGCAAGGTGCCTTTTGAAGTATGGACTGATCATAAAAATTTGTTGCCCAGGGGGCAACAACAAACAAAACCACCTGAACCAGATAGCTTGTTAACGAAAAAACTAAAGGGGGAATTGAAAACTGATTCCTGGCTCAAAGAAAACAAGACCATACTGACATATCGAGATGGGCTAGCCTGGAAGGAGTCAAAACTATATTTGCCTGAGCCACTGAAGAGTTCAAGTGCTCCAGTGCAGCCACGATACTAAACAAGCTGGCCACTATGGATATCTAAAAACTTTACATTTGGTCCGCAACAATTTTGGTGGCCAGGTTTGAAGAAAGATGTTGAAAATTATGTAAAAAGCTGTGCAATGTGTGCAACGATGAAGAAATGGCCTGGAAAATCCTCTGGACTATTGCAACAAGTTGCAGACCCTCCCCAGACCTGGGAAGAGATTGCCATGGACTTTATCATGGAACTACCAAAAAGTAGGGGAAATACGGTAATATAGACTGTGATTGACCTTTTTTCGAAGCAAGCTCATTTCATAGCCTGTTTTGGTCTCCACTCTGCCCAGAAGTTAGCCAAAATGTTCCTCAAACATATCTACCGGCTCCAAGGAGCATCAAAACAGATTATTCGGAAAGGGGGGTTCAGTTTACTGCTAGATTTTGGAGGGACTTGGTTAAAGTGATCAGATCCACGCAAGGACTATCATCGGCTTTTCATCCATCTATGAATGGAGTGGCTGAAAAACCAAACGGAAGGGTGGAACAATACATTAGATGCTATGTGGATTACCAGGAGACAAATTGGGATGACCTCCTCTCTACTGCTGAGGTGGCTTAAAATAACCCAGTGCATAGCAGCACTGGACTCGCTCCTTTTAAAATAGCTACTGGTAGAGAGTTCGTTCCCATGCCTGAATACCCACAGGATCCTCCTGCTTCTCAGACTTTAGATCAGTGGGTGGCCTCCTGGAAAACTGTTTGGGACAATGCAAAAAAGCCTCAAAAATTTACAAAGAACAGGCTGATAAAAAAAGAGCTCCTCAGAAACCATTCCGTGCGGGGGGGAAAGGTTATCTCTCTACAAAATATTTGAGACTCAAGTTAACTAGTAGAAAATTGGGACCAAAATTCCTTGGAACTTTCCTCATAGTCCGAATTATAAACCCAGTCACAGTAGAGTTAAAACTCCCTTGCCTTTTGGGAAAGATCCACCTGGTTTTCCACTGCGGTCTGTTAAAAACTTTCAGGGAATTGTCTTTAAGACCTCCTCCCAAACAAGTATCTGGTCTCCTTATGGTAGAGCGAGAGACTCATTATGAAATAAAACAAATTCTTGACTCTAGATTGTACAAAGGAAAATTACAGTATTTAGTATAGTAGTGGAAAGGATACCCATTATCAGAGGCCACTTGGGTAAAAAGTACTGATGTAAAAGCTGAAAGATTGATACGTAATTTTTTGATAAGCATCCTAATAAGCCTCAAGGAGATTCCTAATTTTAACTCTTCTATGGTTACAGAATTTCTCTTTTCTTTAGGGGATCCGACTGTCAACACTGCAAATGAATTTGGCTGAAGCCATTTTCCCTTCATTTTCGGTTGCCACAGAATTGGGAGGGGGAATAAGTATTTTTTAGTTTAGTCAAAAGAATAAATTGTTCTGTGGGAACCAAGGTCATTGCTGATTGCATTTTGGTGAGCTGAAGCTTTCGTGAGAAAGCCCGCTTAAGTAGTTCATTGGGGAATGTGATTTATGACATATTACTGGGATGGGAAGTTCAACTTTGTAACATTGTAACCTTTGGGAGGGAACTTCAGTTTTGGTTTCACTTTTGATCATGCCGATACTATGTAGCCAAATATGTTCTTTAAGGAAACATTTTGCCTTGGAGTTCTTTTACTGGTCTCATCTATCGGAGCCATGACACACTCTTTGTTATCCTCCCTTATTTGTACTTAGTAGATGAGCAATTTAAATATGTGTACTGTACAGGATGAGCATTATCATACATTACTAAGTTAAAAAGAAAAAGATTGGTGTACTTTGTTCTATGTTCTTAAATAACATTCCAATTTTGCATTTCTCTGGTCTCTAGGTCTTCTACATTAAGTACACATATAGCACAAAACTTGCATCTGAGAATCAAAATAGATATTAGCATTTAAACATTGGGTTCCAACCTCTTTTCTTCACAGAACCATTGTGAGGTTGGCATATATAATTTTTTCTAACCTGATTTGTCCTTGCAAATGAAAGCAAGCCTGGCTGAATGGGAACAAAAGCTTGGAGGAAGATGGCAGAATATATAAGTAGCCCTTTTCCCAAGTGGAGATTGTTCCTATACATATTTTTCTGACCCTGCATTCTTGTCACATCTAGACACATACCTCTATTTTGCTACATGTGTATCCCAGGCTTCCCCCATATACTCAAAGCAGCTTACATGGTTTTCTACCATCTCTACACAGTGTATCATTGCAATAACGAGTAAGATGGGCTGCAAGTAAGTCACTTGCATGAAGTTCATGACTGAGAATTTAAACCTGGTTTTCTCTAGCTCAGCACTCTAATCACATAATATAGCCGTATTTTTCTGTAATTTCACATTCCTATCTGTTTGTCTCATGCAGACTATCATTTCTTTGGGCACCACATTACAATTACAAAGGTTAATCCATTATGCTGACAGTTACTTTCTGGCAAGGTGTAACTATCCCTTCACACACTGTAATCGCTGACATGAAAGAATGTAATTAAATCCTTACTGAAACAGGCACATGGATAGTTGGAAAAAGATTTTATTGATAAATTACACTAGGACCCATATACACGATCCATCCTCCACATTACCACACCTTATCTGGATGAGGGCTTGTCCGTAGACCTAGGATGAGCTGACTTGTAGTACAGCCATCCTTGATATCAACCTCAGTATAAACAACAGCTTAGATATGGAAGAATTAGCCCTGGCCATTGATTTATTTATTTTGGGCCAGAGGCAGTATTCTCTCATGTGAGAAACATTTTGGTCTCATGCTTTCTTTAAAAGCTTTTCAGTACTCAAATGGGAGCTCCACCGAGTCCTTTAAAAGGACTAGACCCACAATCCATCATTTCAGGCTTACAGTCCCAATGTGGGCAGCTCCAACTGGACTATAGTTGAAGGGAAAGGAAGGAGGCATTTTTTCGGTGCCAGCCGAGCCTAGAAATGGGTGAGGAAACTAGTTCTTTGGAGTTTGAGGAAAATAAAAATCTAGCCCAGATAGACATGAGAAGCAAACCATTGGGAGAAACAGAAACCACTTTGAACATTGCACATCTGTACTACTGCCTAGCTTGCTGACTGTGCTCTGCAGCGAGATAGCATGTGCAGCTTTTCAAAGGCTTTGGATTTGGCTCTGCCAGTCTGCTTTTAAGTGCACTATCTGCTTCTCTAGATGCATAGAACAGACACCTGCTCACACAGGTTTTCGCTCAGTCTCTGAGAAAAACTGGGGGGGTCACACCCACTATCTCTAACTCAGTTCCTTGGTGCAGAAGGCTGATTGACAATTACTTGAATGACAAAGTCTTTTTGGATTTTAGTCTCCTGCAGGCGGGTCCTATCCGTCAGCAACTTGCCAGAAAAAAACCAACGTTGCCATGCAGGCTGCAGTCCTTCCTGGGCGTAGAGTTGCTTTTTAAGTTGTCCAATTGTGTCTGTCATGCTGGCATTCAGACGTAGATCCTTGCCAGATGAGAGGCGCACTTTCAGTGGGAATTCACGGCGGGTATTGGGTGCTGCCTCTGGAGGGTCTGCACCCTCCTCTTCACTCCACTCCATAATCAAGTTAATAGGTGGTGCCAGGCAGTACACAGGAAGTTGGTATCGGTTACCCAATTCATCATAGCACTCGGTAAGTGAGCCTGTACAGGAATGAAAACACCATTAGAGGGCGTGAGAAGCTTAAGGAAAGAGTAATAAAAAAATTATTTTCAGATCATCTTAATTCTAAACTAAAACTTTCAAGCTTTCAGTTTTCCTTTCCAGAACTTGGATTCCTTCCTGATGCCATGATGCTGCTTAAACCCAACTATGAACTCCATTGACGGTCTTCCGGTTCTATGGTATGCTCCAGTTTTATCACAAAGTCCTAGAATCTCCTTTTGGTCTCGAAACTAGATGTGCAACCAGCAGCCATCCCTGGACACGAAATCCACTTTCATTTAAAGTTGCTATCCTATGGTATACGTGAGGTTGACAAATCTCTAGTTTGAAAGGTCACCTCTTCTTGGTTTAGAAGCAAGTACAAAAATTGAAAGACCAGCCTCGTGGACCATTGATGAAAAGTCTCCGTTATGATTGAAAGATCTGCATCATCACCCAAGATATACAGTACACATCCTTGGGAATTCTACATGTGAAAGAAAATGGGGGGGAAATGAAAAAAGCCACTCCAACATTCTGCAGAAGTCAGTCTAGTAGCCACCGTCCAATGAAGATAGACTGAGACTTACAGTTTTTTGTCTTTGCTGTTGAAGCTGATGTGACAGATAAAAATGCACTTATGTACTCAGGTCCTAGTACCAGTGAACTATTATCCTTGTATCAAAAGTAATTGTGGTGCAGAGCATTATGAAAGAATCAAAATATCTCTAAACTCTTGGAAATAGCGATTTTGTAGGAGCAAGCCTATTTCTCATCATCATTTTATTTTTTACACCTTTGAACTGCTGATTTCCCTCAGAGAGGGACCTAGACAGTGTACAGCGAAGTATTAAAATATAAGCAGAGTATATAAAAGTTAAAATTTTTAGAAAGAGGTAAGGATGATAAAACACTGTTAAACTTCAAGGTACTGAAAGACCCATGGCTGCATGCTTCTCTGGGCTTCCCATGTGAGGCTACAGAGCCATGTTTTGATTCTTTTTCAGAAGGCTGGGAGGGTGGGGGTCCTGCCGCACCTCTGGGTGGTGAATATTCCACAGGGTGCGGGCAATGGCACAGAAGGCTCTCTTCCTGGACCCCACCTAGGTCCTTTATCTGACATAACTTTCCCTGCCTGCCTGAGTGGGATGGGCTGATGTAAGGGAACACAGCCAGTTCCATAAGTAGCCTGGGCCCATACTGTGCAGGGCTTTATAGATCATAACCAACACCTTGAATTGGACCCAGAAGCAAACTGGCGCCAAGTGCAGTTTTCAGAGCAAAGGTGTCACACGCACCCTTCTTTGGACAGCCAGAATTGCTCGTGGCCACATTCTGCACCAGGTAAAGCTTCTGGATACTTTTCAAAGGTTGCCCCATGTAGAGCACATTGCAACCATCCAAATGGGAGATAGTCAGGGCATGAGAGGCTCCCTATCCAGGAAAGGGTGTAACTGATATATAACACGAAATTGAGCAATGGACCTCCTAGTCATGGATCCCACCTGCTTTTGGAGCAGGAACTGTGAAGTCCTGAAGGATCTCCAGACTATGCACCAAGTTTATTTAGGGTAGTGCAATCCTCTCCAGGACCAAAGACGATAAGGGTCCTGGATACAGAGGAGCCCACTCATAGCCACTCCTGCTTACCAGGCTCAGCTGGAGTCTGTCGTTCCCCATCTAGGCCCACACAGCCTCCATGAAGCACAAAAGAACATCCACTGCAAGATGGAGATATTTAACTGGTGATGGCAGATGATCTCACCTAGTGATGTGGAGACAGCACTGAACTCTATGGCACCCCACAAAGCAGGAGCTGTGAGCTGGACCTCTCACTATACAACTTATAGCAAAGATACAACCAATCCTGCTTACTCCTATAACCACAGAGCGTGGATTTGCTCCAGACACCTATTATGGTTGTAAATGCATTTTTTATTTTATTTTAGTAGAATGAAAAAGAGTTGATTTGAGGAGCAACATCCTTTAATTTCTAACAAGTTAGCACACCATTTCTGCTCTGCACTGAGGGACATACCATGAGGCAAGGTAACTCCAGCACCATCAATAATGGCTTGTGCTAGCCCATGATCATTTGCCTCCACAGCATAGGCGGCAGCCTTGAGTGCATCCCAAATCTCTTTGCGTCCCTCAAAGGCAGGGGCTGTATCCCAAAATTCATCCCGTTTGCTTCTTAGTTGCCCATCCGTCATTGGATAATCACTCTTCCATTTGGGGCGATCCTTTTTAAGAGGTTCATTACGACCTGCAAAGAGATAGGGACATTTCAAACCAGGAATCTTCAAAACTTCTAACTACATCTTCTTACAACCACTTCTTTTCTTTTTTTTACATCAAATGCTGGCAACTTGCACCACTCCTTGAGGTTATGACAGCTTTTCCTCGTTAATTTTTTCAAGTCCCGCTACTTTATCAGAGATAGAATTAATTTTGAATATGTGTAATCACAAACTCCTTTTACGAAACCCTTAATATGTTTTGATCTAAACACAGCAACTTTTCATCAACTCCCATCTCTATACAAAACCTGCAAACTTCATATTACAGTTTTAAAATTCTCTTCACTGTTTCTGCTTTTTTCTTTCTTAGCTGCGTCATCCAAAAAATGCCGAATGGTTTAATAGAGGAACAACTAATAGAAAACAGAATGCTATACATTCTGAGAAAGATGAGATCATCACTGAACTGAGAAGCACTTTGAGTGACAATATTTCCCTTTGTTGCTTAAAGCAATGAATGCAGCATACATCAATTTTGTAGAGATTATAGCATCTGACATTACCAAAAACACTGTAAAGGAAAAATTAAATCAGCCTTCTCCTATCCTGTACTTTCCACGTCTGCTGGATTTTTTTTTCTTCCATAATTCTCAGCCAATATTATGGGGCTTATGGTAGTTAAAATCCAACATGTGTGGAAGACATCAAGTTGGAGAAAGCAGGACTAAATTTTCTATAAGATTCTGTTAAAAAGGAGAGATAAGAACAAAATCAGTGACATTTAAATATAAGATTCTGTTAAAAAGGAGAGATGAGAGAGAGAGAGATAAGAACAAAATCAGTGACATTTAAATAGGATATGATAGCCTCCAAACTAGATGACCCAGACAGATTGAAGGGAAGGAATTCTGGACATTTAATCCCAACCCATCTAAAGGACTAATTTAAGTAAGGCTACATAAAATGTTTAGCTCAGGAAAGACTGAATACTGCATACATGGATATGAATGAAATAGACAGATGTGGACACACTTTAGAGTTATAATATCTTTTTTCAAAAAACAAAACAAAATACCAGAACAATGAAATCCATTAGTTATAGGCAGACAAAAAACCACCACCACCACGGGCTCATAGGTAGAATCAGTTATTTACTGCAATGCAACCATGTAATGGCATATGTGAGTGTGTGTGTGTATGTGAATTAATATTTTCAAGAATGGGAATTCTTTCAACATTACACAAAATCCTGGTCAAAAGCAATAAATAAATATCCTATTTCAAAGATCGAGATTGCTAAGATTGAAGTAAAAAATAAATGCCAGGGTCAAACAGGATTTAAAAACATAAGATGCTACTCACATTCCTTGCTCAGCAAGGGAACACTAGAAGCTGAAAACTAACAGTTCAGATATGAAAAGTACAATTACTGAGAAAGGGATAAAAAATTCACTACCATGTATAAAATACTGAAAGAGCTTTAAAAAGCCAAATCATGTGACAGTATTACTCAGGACAGGTCATAAAGACACTCCTTATAAATCAACTCTAGTCTGGAATTATTATTATTTCTTTTAAAATTAAAATTTAAAATTAAATCTTTTAAAATTATTTTTTTTATTAAAATAGATCCAAAGTGGCTCTTTCAGAACAATTCCACTTTAGCAGCAATTTCCTTTTTGTTGGTAACTGCCAAACCTTTAAGATTTCAGCTGGCAGAATTTCTAGCCAGTGGATGTTTCAAGTTTTTTTTTCCTTGTTCAATTGTGCAGTTTTCACAGACTACCCGGACACATCCCTACAATTTTCTAGGCAAGGTTTTTCACAAGTGGTTTGCCATTGCCTCCTCTCAGCAAGGCTGAGAGAAAGTGATTGGCCCAAGGTCACTCAGCTGGGCAGCTAAGGCAGGATTAGAACTCACAGTCTCCTGGCTTCTAGCCTGCTGATTTAACCACTACACCAAAATTTTAAGTTTAGCCTAACAAAGTGATGGTGAACCTTTTAGAGACCGAGTGCCCAAACTGCAACCCAAAACCACTTATATATCGTTGGGTGCCGGGTGTATGTGGCCCATTGGGTGGGCGTGACTGCGGTGGTAATGGCAGACTGGGTGAGACTAAAAAGTTCAATCAATCAATTCCAACTTTGCGAGATTTTTTTTTCCAGCAAGAAGTTGAAATTGATTGATTAACCTTTTTTTTTGCTTTTTTTTGCACACGGCAGCAGAGGCCTAAAGCGAAAAGGTTTTACAAAACCCAGCTGAAGGGCTAGGACTAAGGCGACGGCTTGTGTGCCCACAGAGCGGGCTCTGCGAGTCACCTGTAGCACGCGTGCCATAGGTTCACCACCACGGGCCTAACATATATGGAGGGCATTAGACTGGAGAAGCCCAGTTTATGAGGGACCAGGTAAAAATGGGTAGAGAAGGAAGTGCTGGAGAGGGCAACCTGGCTGTAATTTACAACTGGTAAACTTAACTAAAGGAGCATCATGGGTACAACAGAGTTGCTACAGCGGGGAGAGCAGTTCTGCCACTGCCTTTGCTTGCCACTCCCTCTCCCCACCCCACCCCATCCCATCTCCTTGCTGGCTTCCACAGGCTGCTGTCCCTGTGATAAGAGAGAGGTTAACTGAATGGATTGAAGAATAGGCATGTGATGCATGTCTTCTTTGACCTCGGTCTCCTCCTCCTCCTCCTCTCACACAGGGCTCTTGTTCTTCCATGGCTGCCGCAGTGGGGGAGGGGCCCCTTGTACAGTAATTGCTCTGAAGATTGCTAGCTAAGGAGACCATGCAATGAGAGCCAGCTGCAAACAGGGGGGAAAAAACCAAAGTCTGCCTATTGCCTGCATTTTAAAACGCCTTTCCAAACAAGCATACCTGTTATCTACAGGGGAAGGTGAAAAAGAGGCACTAGGATCAAATGTCTATGGAGCCAGGCCGAGCAGAGATGCCTAGCATATTCCTCAGAATTTTTCATTCTCAACTGGAAGAGTCTGAGAATAGTCGTCAAGAAGCAAGCGTTTTAGCGTACATTCTTTTATATAATATATAGAAAGATAAAATAAGAAAAACATAAAGCAAGATAAAGATAAATAAAACAAATCAAAGAGAAAGCCTAAAGGCTAAAAATGAACTCTTAGTTTGGATCATCAGTCTCCCTTGCCAGCCAAGGAAGGCATCAAATCTGAAAGGCTATGGAATCCAATGAGAACCCTTTCTTTTAAGGATAGGAACAGCAAGACAGGGACTGTTTGCCCTTGGATTTATTCTGGAGTGGAAAGAGATAAGGTTCTCTGAACTGTAGCTTCAATGAAAATTGGGCCTTAGCATGTCTGCTAATAGAGTCACCAAAAAAATAAAAAATGAGAAAACAAATCTAATGAGCTTCCAAGTCATGTGCTTATTATCCATGTCATTTGTAAGCTGGGAAAGGGGAGGCATGTATTAGATATTAAACTATGGGGTCAATGGCTTGGTTCACTCTAATGCAAGGGTGTCAAACTCGCAATGTCATGTGACATGTCATGACGTATCGCGACTTTTTTGCCATGGGGTGGGTGCGGTTTCGCTATGAAGCATCCAGCCCATGGCCGGCAGTTTGACACCCCTGCTGTAAGGCATCTTCATTAATATCCCCAGGTGTCCTCATTATATTCCTATTTGCCAAGTACCTTAGTGTAGGTTTTATCATCTTGCAATGCTCAACCTCCGAGACAGGTCCAAATATTAAAGAGACACTGCTCTGATCTGATTAATTCTGATCTGATCAACCCCCATTAACTGCAGGCAGTGGAAATTCTGCAAGGATATAAATAATTAGCTATGCCTCCCTCCTTTACAACACCCACAAATCCCAAACAGTATATAGTTAAAAGTTTTGCTTACAAGCATCAGGCCAGAAAAATCACATGATGTTGGATGTATAATTGCACTTCATTGCCACAAAACAGAGTCATCAACCTGACTCAGGGAATTAGTGTGTAGTGCTGACCACTAAGCTCCTGGGACTTGATATAAGGGCAGTTAGCTTTTCTGACCTGGGTGTATATACACAAAGACGTGCTTGGGGCAAGAATGCCAGAGAGCAATTTTCAAAGACAGCAACTCTTCCACAGAGTTCATTGGAATAGGAGCCAATACTAATCTGCACTTCCAATAAGAGTACCACCTTACCCTGCCCATCGATTATCCACTCACTTCCATAAAGGACACTATATAGCAGAATTGATCACCTTGTGCTCTCTTTATCAGGCAGTACATGTCACAGGATAGGTCCTCATGGGCTGCCAAGGCACCATCTCCTTCAAAAGAGATTACACCCACTCAATGTTACCAGAGAATCAACACTATTTGATAGCAACAACCTCTTTAGTACTCACAGATCAAAAACACGAATGTGTATAGTCCTGCAGCAAGATGATCCAAAGTCAGTGACACAAATACATTAAGGAAATCATTCAAATTTTCCATTCCCTGTTTTGAAGAAGACTGCAGTATTAACAATAGTTTTGAAGACTGGGAAGAAAGAACAGATGGACAGAACCTAAGACACAGTGTACACAATGGATGGCCAGAGCGCTCTTCTTGCCCCATTAGCTGGATTTCGTACAGTCTTCTAGGACATCATTGGCCATATATTTTAGCTTTTGTTCCAGCTATGGCAGCTAAAAAAACATTATTTTAAAATAAAAGCAGAGGATCTGTGGATGCCAAATTCTGTGATTATTAAACTCCAGACAAAAAATAAACATATTTCTACTCCGTCGTCATTCAGATAGCCCAGCAAGACTATCTTCTTCAAGGCAGGGTGGGGTTTTCCCAGTGGCCCTTCCTATAGTGCAGGCATATTCTCTGGAAAAGAGGCAAGAAAGAGTCAGATTCCTCAGCTGATCCTATCTAGACTGCCTACACAAACAGACTGAATTACAAGACAGCTGTATAAGAAGCCTGTGTTGCAGATTAAGTCTAAACAGGATGGTAAATTGAGGGACAGCTAACAGTAAAACCTATTCTCAAGATAAGACAAAGCTTTGTCCTTTGTCCTACCTCGAGAAAAGCTGTAATAGCAAATAAAATAAAAAATTTTAAAAAAATCTCAGTCTCAAACTCAGTCTGCTTTTCCCCTAAGCCTCCAAAACGATAATTTCATTATGGGTGATGACTGTGTAGCTCTTGGTGGGGTTTATGCCTGCCATGGCAGGGAGAGAAGAAATACTGTCTTGAATAGGGTATTATTTACTGCCTAGTATTAAAGCTGACCTATAAATAAAAAATAAATGCTGAACTAATGGCAAACACATCCAGGCCAGTTTAAAGTCAGTTAAGAAACAATTTAAGGTGAAACTTCTGAAACAAGAGATGGGAATGTCAGCAAGCTACTAAAATTAATTAAATTCCAAATTCTAGCTCCTTATTTGCTAATCCCCAATGCCAAATTGTGCCTGTCTGACAATCAAGGAGAACTCAGATTATTCTCTCTACCACTTCAAGACCTTGGAGAAAGAAATTATATGGACATGTTTTTTTGTCTAGCTCCCCAGCCCAGAGACTTCCAGATGTGCAGAATTACAACTTCCAAAATGTAGTCCTTAACTTATAACAGTCCATTTAATAATCGTTCAAAGTTACAACGGCACTGGAAAAAAGTGACTTATGACCATTTTTCACACAGGGAGGCATCCCCATGGTCACATGATCAAAAGTCAGATGCTTGGCAACTGACTTATATTTATGACAGCTGCAGTGTCCTGGATTCATTCACTTAACAACCGTGTTACTAATTTAACCACTGCAGCGATTCACGTAACAAATGAACGTCGTTCAGAAAGGATGTAAAATGAGGCAAAATTCACAACATCCATCTCACTTAGCGACAGAAATTTTGGGCTCAATTGTAGTCGTATTTTTCAGCTTGTAAACATATGAATGGGAAGTAGAAAAATATGTTAACCAATGAACATCATTTATTAGTAAACTATCCTTAAAAAAAGCTCTAGGCTACAATGTACATTGATATTGCTACTGAGGCTAGTTAGTTATGACAGTATTTCCAACCATTTTGGTCTGGAATAGATTTTTATCTATTCCTTGTGCATTATGCAATGCCTGCCTTCAATATGCTACAATTAGCCAAGTTGTGCTCCATGTTTTGACCTTATGATTGAGCTTAAGGTGATATAAGGAAAACCAGCCTCTATAAGCCTTCAGAAAGAATACAGGTAATCATTGACTTACCAACCATTTGTTTAGTGACCATTGGAAGTTACAACAGCACTGAAAAAAATGATTTACAACCAGTGCTCACATTTACAACTGTCACAACATCCCCACAGTCAAATGTGGGTGCTTGGCAACTGGTAGGTATTTACACTTGAAAGTTCTTGTTGTTGTGTGATTGCCATTTGCAACCTTCCCAGCCAGCTTCTGAGAAGCAAAGGCAATGGGGGAAGCCAAATTCACTTAATGATTGCATGATTCACTTAACAACTGTGGCAAAAAAAGTTCACAAATTTGGGCACAACTTGGTTAACAATTGCCTTGTTTAGCAATGGAAATTCTGATCCCAATTGTGGTTGTTAAGTCAAGGACTACCAGTATCTAACCTGAAGTGTACCATCTGCAGAGAGAAAGAAGTGCAAGCAGCTACCTCAGACCAAAAGTAAGTAAATATTATGTATGGTAAGTATTATGAGCTTTTTAGGCCTTGGGTCTTTTCAGCCCTTCTTGAGGATGCCAAGAATCAAACAGTTGACCTTTCTACACTCAAGGGCTCTATAACCAAGCTACAGCCCAGGTCATATAGGACAGGTATGACAAAAGCTATATCAATAAATGTTAGTGAATCGACACTAGCTGAATATTTCACTGTAATGATCACTATCAATGCCAGTCATTCTCACGTCATTAGATATTTAATAATACCGTGGAGATGCATTATCTCAATCATCCTTCTTCAAAGTTAAATTACCTTTATAATTTTATTTGAAGATTATATATGTCCAGTATTAAATAAATTCATCAACTTAATCATATGAAAATCCCAGCAAAAGGTTAGTTTACTTATGTTGTAACTAATTAAATTCTCTATAAAGTAACCTTTTATTTAATGGGATAGAAACCTTCAGCCTAATGTTCAAAAGTGAGCTGCTAGCCTTCTTCATTCAGTTCTTTGAGATCTCTTTTAAAACCTAAAATCCCTGACTCCTCTGAAAAGGAAGAAAGATAAAGGAAAAATAGCTAATAACCAATGCAAATTATTCTTCTATAGTATACTGAAATGGAAAATATAAACTTGTGTCATATTCACCCTATATAGACAAGCCTGCTACTCCAGTCCAAACTTCAGAAAGGCCTAAATACCATTCCTACATTGTTATACAGTTCAGCTGCCCTTCCAGAAAACAGAATCACGCTTCCTCGTTCTATTAACTGTAATGTTAATGTTAGTGTTTTTGTCTCTACTTTTCAGAAGCATAAATCTGGATTCACATATATATGTAGCAGCATTGTTTACAAATCACAATGACTGGATTCACACAACGTGCTAAGCTGACAGATGATAGATAGATAGATGATAGATAGATAGGTAATCGTTTAATGCAAGTGTGATATAAGGGTATATACCCACAGCCTAATTGTTTGGATGCCATATATAAAATATTTAGAGTACTCTAAAAAAGAATAGGCCAATGCCCCAAGGTTGATATTTTTCAAATGGTGAAATATAGCAACAGCACTTAGACTTATATATCACCCCATAGTGCTTTACAGCACTTAATAACTAAAATATTTTATTTCTGACAACATCTAGCTCACTCATCTCTGTGGCAAGCAAGATCTAAATTATAATTATATATGATAAAGGAACAGGTTGAGTATATGGTACACGTGATTATAGTGGTATATGTGGTACAAAAACAAATAATGGCATCTCTTACATCACTCAGAGTTTGAGAGAATGTAAAAACAAAAGCTGCAGCAAGGGAATAAACGTTAACATTTGTATAGAAGATTAAATACTAAGAATCTCGTGGAATTTAACAGAATAAATGTAAAATATATAAAATCATAGAATTCATACAATAAAGATATTTTAAAATAGGGTAAACATCTAATATTAAATATCTAATTTCCAATAAATAAGGAAACAGAACTACACAAGCAAAATTTTTATGTGTGTGTGAGAAGAAGACAGGTTTCATTTCAAGTTGCTAGACTGGTTTAACCATAACATTACAAAAATACTTCAGATGCTTTTTGGAAACAAGAATTACAGTAGCTCATTACTTGATAAGGTGCACTCTGTTTTCAAAGAATTAAACAATTTGATTGCATATTGTTAGAACAGCCATTGAACTGGATTTTTGGAATTGCTTCATAAAGGCAACATGCAAGCAAAATAAAAGGTACAATAAAGATTACTGGCATAAAAGATGCTCTTAAAACATTCACTGGTGAAGGAACACCAAGAAGAAAGAAGAAACAAGAAACAAGAGAAAAGAAATAATTGCCTATGGTGTCATGAACTGCTGTAATTTCAGATAAGAACTATTTAAATAAATTTGTACCTATTGTTGTCAACAACAGAATCTGCAGAAAACACGAAAGGGGACTACAGTAGTGACATCTGTGCAGTACCTTTCCTGCTTCTATCCAATCTCCATTTCTTCATTTATAGGATACATCAGAGCTCCCCAACCATTTTGGGTCTAGACATATCTGGAAAATTGTTGAAAGGATGTTACGGTCTCTCCCACAAGATACTGTGATGTTAGCCAAGGCTAACTACAAACACCCATTTACCACAATGCAAACTGATAGATACACTTGCTCCACAGCTTCTTCTAACCAGGATGCACTCTAAATGCTCAACATGCCTCTACCTTTAGGTGGGCTTACTTTTAAACCAAGCACTGGGATACTGAACCTTATTCTTTTTTTATCTTATCTTCTAAAATGTTTTCAGTGCATACACAAGACTCATAAGCATTCATAGCAAACAAAATTAAGGTTCAGCTCACCCTTTACTCTGCATCATCTTACATCCTAATCCTAAAACATACAAAATGAGGTGGGACATGAATCTAGGAGGTAGGTACAAAGGAGGTAACCTTAAGCTCATGAACTTAAGTGGGGCATTAGAGAAAAAAAATATTTTAATTACATTGGAAACATTTTTATTCTTTGAATTCTTTGAACCACATAAACTGAATTTCACACACAGAGAACCAGTCGATATGAACCTATTACCTTTATGTCCTGCTTCTATACCTCCTGTGTACACATTATAGGCTGAAAAACAAAATACAGGCAGTCCTCAACTTATGATCACAATTGAGCCCAACATCTCTATTTTTAAATGAGATATTTAATTAAGTGAATTTTGCCCCATTTTACGACTTTTCTTGCCTCAGATGTTAAGTGAATCACTGCAGGTGTTAAGTTAGTAACACAGTTGTGAAGTGAATCTGGCTTCCCCATTGTCTTGGCAGAAGGTCACAAAAGGTGATAACATGAGCATCACAATTACAGATCAAAATTTAGTAAAGCAAATTAGATTCAAATTGTGCACATATAAAGAGGATATATAATGCTTTAATTGAATTGGATTCAGAAACGGAATTGGTTAAAGACTGCATGATAAAGTGGGCACAAAATATTCAGGAACCAATTTCGTTGGACACCGGGGAGATAATTTGGGTCAGAAATGTTAAATTTACCCAGGCTCAAAATTTAAGAGAAAATTTTTATAAAATGTTTTATAGATGGCATCTGGATCCCAAGAAGTTGTCCAACATGTATCCTAATTTACAGTCTAAATGTTGGAGATGTGGTAGTTTAGAAGCTACTTATTTTCACATGTGGTGGACTTGTAGAAATATAAAAGCTTTTTGGATTAAAATTTGGTGGAACATTCAAAAGATTTTAAAGAGAAAGATAAAGTTTTCCCCGCAATTGTTCTTATTGCGTATTGTTGTAGATTGTGATGTTAAAGAAACTAACTTGATATTGAACATGATAACGGCAGCACGGTTACTGGTGGGACAATATTGGAAGAAGGATAGTTTGCCCACTGTAGAAGAATTGGGTGTTTAAAGTTTCGAATCTTGCAGAAATGTCTAAGATTTCTGCTTATTTGAAGGATCATTCACAGGAAAGATATATTTCAGTTTGGAGGAGATGGATAAATTATATTCAGAACAAATATGGGACTGAAAAGTACCATTTAGCTTATGAGTAGATTTTAGTGGGATATTGTTATTGGTACATTGTTTGTAGTTATGTTAAAAGAGAGTTAAAGCGCATTATGAATTTGGTTAATTGTATATTATGCATAATTTTTATTTAGAATATGATTATTGTAACTATAATCCTGTATTTAGCTCTGGGAAGTGGGGGGGGAAGTGGGGGGTTTGGGGTGGGAGGGATTTGGGGATATATTGTAAAATTTTGTTTTTGTAAAACTCTTTAATAAAAAAAGGTGATAACATGAGCCTGGGACACTGCAACCATTATAAATGTGAGTCAGTGGCCAAACAACTGAATTTTGATAATGTAACCATGGGGATGCTGCAATGGTCATAAGTGTGAAAAATGGTAATAAGTCACTTTTTTCCATTGCTGTTGTAACTTTGAACGGTCACTAAATGAACTATTATAAATTGAGGACTATCCCTACTATACCAGTCAGGCCTTTCTTCTGATTAAATATAGCTTTTATTATGTTCTTACGGCGCTGATTTGGTAAAAGTGCATAGGAAATTAAATTTATAAAATGTTTATACAGTATATGTTGGTTTGCATATTTGCAGCTCATGAATGTATCTGTGAAAGACAGCAGAAAGACAAACACAAAAGGAGGAAACAAAGAGCAATTCTTCCACCCAGAGAACAAGGAAAGGGAGAAGCCCTAAGGAAGGGGGGGCATTTAGATTCACCCTGTAAAATATGACCATAAAAGAGTGCTGGGAACCTGGGAAGCTGCTGTTGCTGGGATGCTGCTGTTGCTGGGATGCTGCTGCTTGTGCAGCCGGGTTGAGAAATTAGCTGCTGGTGATGCTGGGCAGAGGCTGCTCCTGCCCAGGGTTGGCGCCCATGAAAGAAGGACACAGAGATCTCTCGGGGGAAGGGCCCCGCTGCTCCTGGGATGCACACTGAACCACGAGGAGCAGTGGACCTTGTTTATTTATAGCAAAAGCAACCAATCATATTTTATTATTGTTCAAATAGACCAATCATGGTTACACATGTGTTCTACTAAACTATCCTGAAAGGACATTGGTTTTAATGGTAGATTCAAATACAGTAATGACCAATCATCTGCAGGAGGCGTCAGAATTTGCCTTAAATGGAATAGCCAATGGTGTGAAGGAATACTGTGATTATGCCCTTATCTGGCTGAAGCCAATGAAATCTCTCCTAGGTTCCTTTGTTTTCTAGGTTTATGGCTTACTTCCTTACACATGGTTCACTGAAGACTTTCCATGATAGAAAAGTACTAGCCAGAAAAGTACTAGCCAGCTTCATGTATAGGAACAGAGATCATGGTATTTCCAACAAAAGAGCAGTATAGGAGCTTCGTGAAACCACTTCTCATGTGATATAATCAACAGAAGGAGTGCTGTGTGTGAATCAAGAAAAGAAGGGTTATGTATTCAAGAGTTCCAAATCCTGAAGAGATTAATATTTTTCTTTTAAGACCAGCAAACTAAAACAATTGCCCTTCATCAGGAATCTGATTACACAAGTATAGCAACAAACATATTCATATGTGTACAAAAGGTAACTGTGATACTGAATACAGGTGGTCAACTTACAACAGTTCATTCAGTGACCATTTGAAGTTACAACAGTACTGAAAAAAAGTAACTTATGACAAGTTTTTCACATGACCATTGCAACATCCCCAAAGTCATATTGACAACTGCTTCATATTTATAACGTTTGCAGTGTCTTGGCATCATGTGATTCCCTTTTGCAACCATCTGACAAGCCAACTCAATGGAGAAGCCAGTCACTTAAAAACTGTGTTATTAACAACTGTAGTGATTCACTTAATAACTGTGGCAAGCAAGGATGTAAAATGGAGTAAAACTCACTTAACAAATATTAGCAACAGAAATTTTGGGCTCAATTGTGACCATAAGTCAAGGACTGCCTGTACAGTACTAAAGAGAAGTCATTGTGCTGTCCCACTTACTCACAAGCACATGTAACAGCAGGCTAGTAGGTTTGTTAATATTCCCCAGCATTTCCCTTCACTAAAAAACCAGAACTGTCCCAAATAAGTCCAGCCAAAAGCAGACCAAGGGTAGTCCACAGAGCAATGATCAGTGAGTCCACAAAGCACTTGAAAGTTACCAAATCAGATAAATTCACTAGGCAAAATTAAATCCACAATACAAGAGGGGTGTATGAGGCAAGAAAAATCCAGAGTTCACAAGGCAAGATCCAAGGTGGGGTCAATCCAAGGCAGGGGTGTCAAACTGCCGGCCCATGGGCTGGATGCGTCATGATAAAATCGCAACCACCCTATTGCTGGCAATGGAAAAAAAGGTCACAATACATCGTGACACATCATGTGACGTTGCGGGTTTGACACCCCTGATCCAAGGCAAGGCTAGAATCACAGCTAGGAAATGTATACATTGTTCCCAGCGTCATCTTCATCTATCTATTGTGCTAAATAGCCAGCTTCTGGAGCAGCTCATCAAGAGGGATGAGGCTGCCTCCGCATGGGTAATCAGGCTGACCTTCACTGCTCCTGCTTTTTCTCTGCCCTATGTGTTCTCAGATCAGGGGCAGAAGGCAGTTCCTCCTTCTCATCACTAACCGGCTGCAGCTGTGTGCTTTTTCCAGCTGAAGCCTCAGGGCTGTCCTGCTGCAGTTGTGCTTCAGCCAAATCATTCTCAGTCAGCTGCTTGAAGCTGGGACTGGTTCATCCTCCTCTGAACCAACATCTGGAAAGGCATCTGGGGAAGGTTCTGGAGGAGTCATCACAGTCATTAAAGGACACTGTAGTATAAATGCAACCTCTTTGGTACGGAAAGGGAGAATGCATATTGCATTCTACTTGACTTGCTTGAAACAAGATGCTGTGTGTGCTACCACATATAAATTCTATTCCACAGTTTCTTGCCTGGACATGTCCTTTGCACACAGCTGTGCCCACTTTCTCTTTCTTCCGGCCCTGCATGAGACCTTGGAAGACAAATTACTTTATATAAAAGAGGCATTCTGCAAGAAAATAGACAGATCAGCTTTTTTTTCCAAAAGAGCAAGAACTACCCTGTCCATTAAAGAATGCTATATGGTGTTGGGAACTGTCAAGAAAGACTACCTGCGTGACAATCCTAAGCTGTGCTGTGGTAGGTCACACAGAATATTTCTTCTCTCCAACCTCAATTATCTTTTGGCTTAACTGAGTAAAACTGGAGCAGACCAGCAGCAACACTGCCAAACAGATTTAGCAATAAGCAGGAGAACGAAAATGCTCTGCTGAAAAAGCTTCATCAACAGAGGCCTTGCCACCATTGCTTCTCCTATGATGCTTGGATCTAACTTGGCACATGGTTCATTCAGCACAGAAGAGATAGGAGCTAATGTCATCATATTTTGCCATCCAGGACGGAACTCCAATTCTACCATTTCATACAACAGGACAGAAAATTTTGATCAATGCTATTTCTCAGCTCAGTTAAATGATGACATGACCAGCTGCAATTGAGAAAATTTCTTTTTTACATGACTTATCAAAGATGCACAACACTCATCTTAATTTGCGTCTGACAGTTCAGAGTGACACAGTTATAGGTAATTCTATTCTGCAAAAAGACTAAGAATATGGCAAAGTAAGATTGCTGCATTAAAAAGTTCCTTCATTGGACATTGGAATAAGATTCACTTAACCTTTTAGTTGCTAAACTAAGAACATAATTTCTTCTCTGCTGAATTGGTGAGCCATGCCTTCAAGCAGCACAATCTAAATTTAGGATCCCAGGTGAGACTGCTACCTTGGATCCCATATGAGAAGACATCTGGGCAACACTATCTGAGCAAAACAAACAACAGGCCTGGGAGCTGGGATTAATTGATGGCCTCTATTGGTGAGAAGTAGATTCTTACCACTACTACTAAGAAATGAAGAAGTAGATCCATGTTAATGAGGTTTATATGGCATGCAAAAAGGATACAAAGACCAGTCTTACTGTGGCATGAAACTTATTTCCACTCTAATATTGTATTAAAATTAGGATCAGCAAAAGTATGCATGCAAAAGAATGTACGGTATATGTGCAAAATAAAAAAGCAAAAGAAATCAGGAGAGGAAACCAGCAACATTACTGCAAATGTCAAATAAATTATTTTAGAAATTGAATACAAATTACTTTCAAAAATTGACATGAATTTCTAATTGATATGCATATCCATATGATTTTGTTACCAATACAGTACTGATGTAGCCTGTCTAATGCCTAGACTGAAATAATAAAAAATAAAGGTGATAGGAAAAATAGAATTTTTCAGTTTGTCCTCCTGTCATTTTACAAATTTAATCCAGGCCCACTATTCCTAAATCTTCCTGATTTATTTTATTCAGAGTTTTTTTTACTATTCATGGTGCTTTTAAACTGGAAGATATCGAGTATTTAAATTTGACAAATTTCAAAACCAATTATGTATTTTTTCCAATTTAAATGTGCTTCACTGCAAAGTTTATAACTGTTGATTGCAGTTTTTAAATATATTAACAGGATGGGGATCCAAGGGTGCTAGACGTTACTGAAAAGGTTCTAACCTTCTAATTCACTGGACCTATATATCTGAGACAGAAGCAGCACACCAGGAGAGGGAACATTGGAGTTAGGAATGTAGGAGCCAGAAAACAGGGTTAAAGAAAGCTGTACCGGTACACAAGGAAATTTGTTGCACATGTTACAATTTAAATATCTTTAGATTAAGGCCAATGAAAATTCCATGTGGGCAAGACAACAAGAGTTTACACTCATGATATGGCTAACAAAACCTAGTAAGTTTTATTTTACACAATTTAAGCAACAGTGCTGTAAACTATAGGCATTTTACACAATTTAAGCAACAGTGCTGTAAACTATAGGCATACAAGACCACTTATCCCAACTGGCACTACTCATATTGCCTGTGTGCCTGCAAAAATAGATCTAATGCTGAAACTACAATTCTTGGATAGGAAGTCCAGATCAATTATGCATAGGTTTCCTGCCCTTAGAGATTAGGGCATCTTCTGCCAGGAACGGAAGACATTTACTTTCAAGTAAGTATTTGACTCTATTGTTATTTACGTAGTTATTGATTCTGGCTCAGTGTTTTTATCTTTGTTGTTATTTTCAGCTTTTTGCAACTGTGTGTTTTAATGATTTGCCATTGTCTCTATCTTTTTATATTTGTAAACTGCTGCAGTGACTATTTTTGGGAAAGATACAAGATCCATCTAAATTGAGCTTAACTCTGTTAACGGTATTTTTAAACTACCTAGTCTAGCCAACCTCTCTGATATTCCCAGATAATCACCAGTCAAGCACCAACCAAGACAAAGGTTTCCTTAGCTTCCAAATTGGCTAATGCTATTACATACTGCTTACTTTATGTTGCTGTCTGCGACTATTTTCTGGAAGGCAAATACAGGGTATAAATTTCTTAAATATTAAGTCATTAAACATTACCAAGATTGGAAGTTGATCTTGCTGCCTTTATTTCTATCAGATGGGAACAATATTTTTGCAATGGGAGAATGAGAAATCTTAGTTAAGAAATGCCTCCCTCCCCACATACATTATATACAAACGTCTGATGAGAGGTAGTCAGCCTCCTTTTTGGAAAAATATAGCTTACAAGGGTTTCTCTTAACCCACTTACTCACTCCTACTTCCTGTTTCTCATTTTTGCCTCCTACAAAATAGTAATTATTACTGGAAGCAAGAGACATGCAATTGCTATCAGCGGCTATAGGAGCAAAGCAAAGACATGAGTCAGTTCCACAGTCCTTTGGTGGGGCCAGTTTCTTGTTTTAACAGGGTGTACTCCAGAATCACACTGTTCAAAGAGAATAAACACATCAATCATATCATATAGCACCCAAACTAGGTAACAAACTACTTTTAAAGTAGGCATGTATGCTTTGCTTGTAGCATTCTAAAATCTTATAAGTGTTTATGGATCATGATATATAAATTAGTAACAGATGCAGCTGACTCATCAACAGATCTATGAAATGCAGAATTCCCAGTCAGGGAATTTCACAGACCTATCAGTACATCAAATCCGTATGTTAACCATTTGCACACTAGGTTTATCTATCTATGTAGACACAAGAATGATTTTTTGGGTTTATTCCAGTTTATTATAGCCATCCAGCTCCAATGGACTCTGAATTTGCAGGAGCATTGTCAAAATAGTTTGGGCCCAAACAATACTATTGGATAGAGACTGAATTATCATTCTACCCATAACACCAATGCAGTCATCTCTGGGGTGGAGCACATGATTTTCTAACAACAATGGACCCATAATTTAGGACCGGAAATCAGAATAAGAGCCTTTGACACTTGGATAATTAGATGGTACAAATGCTTTAGCTCTGAATTCCGTAGAACTTCAGTGTTCTTAAATAACTAGAATACTTTATTTCATTCTTACTGGAAAAAAGGGGTAGGAATTATCCTGCCACCTTTTGAATTTTCACTACAGTCCATACTCCACATTATTTTAGATATATTTTTCTTAGTCCAAAAATGTCATTTTACTGAGTAGTTTTGAGCTAATACTTTTTAAAAACATTACTAGGTACGTATTTGTGCTGCGTGTTTAATATTCATCGAAGCTCATATTTGCAAAATGCCAGCAATACATATTGGAGTGCCAACCTATAAGAAGTCATAGCTACTCAGCTTTTTGTAAAAGCCAGTGTATTACACAATCTTACACTTTTTACCTCACAGTAAGACCCATCCCACTAGTATTACAGCCTAAAGCAAATAAATTGAAATGCTTATAAAAACTAATACATGTAAGTATTAGTTCCGTAGGCCAATAATAGTAATGGGGTGGATACATTTTTCTTCTGGAAAAGGGTAACTTCTCACAATACTTATATCTAGTATCAGAAAATCATTAGATACCGTCTAATTAACAGTAAAAGAATGTAACACTGGAAGCAAATATATTAAGAAACACAGAAAACCACAGGTTATTGGAACCATCTAAGTTCAATATAAACTATACAATAGCAACTTGTCATACTTTGAATCTTGAAAAATCGCATTAAAAATATCTTGGGACCTTGAACTACAGACCTTCCTATTTCTCACAATCTAGCTATTAATAATAGATATTTCAGTGAACCCCATGAAGAAAATTAGTTATTCTTGCCCAAGATTTGCAAACAACATGAAGAAGTCTACTTTTCATTTTAAAGTGCATGCTCAGATCTTCCAAAAAAATAAAATTAAGAAGGAACTCTTGGACTTCAAGAAACAATAATAAACCAAAGAAATTTATGGCATGGGATAAGTAGAAAAAAAGGGGAAATATACTTAAATATAGTTTTATGCTATCATCATTCACTATATTTCTCCACATCTTCCTATCCTTATATTTTTGCTTTTGACATGCTATACATTGCTTCATACATTGTTGTGCCATCTACTTTTTAAACATCTCACTTCTCTTTTTTGAGGATCACATCAACTCCATCCAACCATGATTTGCTCAGTTTCTCTTGGCCTGTTCATTCTTTTCTGATATATCTGATATATCTATGTTGCAATTTGATCTTCATTCTCTTCAATATAATTGTTCCATACTGATCACCATTTTCGTATTCCTTCTACACCTAGTCAGCACTCATTCATTCTTGATCCTATCTCTTCTTATGTGACCACGCACATTTCTTAAGAACCCCATTCCCAGGGCATTCAATTTATTGTTTATTCTAATATATCTAAATCTCACAATCACATAACAACTAGATAGAAGCATGCTCTTATACAAAGCAATTTTCACTTCTTACGACAACATTCTTTGTAACAGTTCATATAGAATCCAGTACTATTCTACCAGCCTTCGATGCCTTAACGTTTCTTCATCTATGTTTGCTTACTTAATATTCTACCAAGTTACAATTTACTTGCTCTAGTTTTTCACTATTTGTGTGTAATTTACAATTAATTGTTCATTCCATTTACTTTGTCAAGAAAAACTACTTTGGTCTTTGATATATCAGTTCTCAGTTCCATACTCCCTTTTACATCATACAGTGTGAATCACTCAAGTTCTCATAACACTGTCTGCATAAAAATATATACCGCTTCACACCCAATCCATATATTTCTTAATGTTACCATAAGCACTCTTTAAACATTTACCCATCTTTATATTAAACAATCAAGGAAATATCACACATATTTGTAATATTTCCTGCTCAATGTTGAACACTACACATTCAATTTATTATCACATATCTTTACTTCCATCTTATACCATTCCTATCATTTTCAGCAATCCAACTTCCTGTTCACCCAAGTTCATAATTCATACTTACTAACTTTATCATTTTTTTCTCCAATTCAACAAACATTCAATGTAGTTTGGTCTACATAGCTCATCTCACATAAAGCAAGCCTAGATTTTTGCTCCCAGTAATACCCTTTCAATCAGAATTCTGCTAAACATTTCCCCACAAAACTGTAGTTTTTGCATTTACTCATGCTATCTTTCCCTTTTTATATGGGAACAACATATTCTTCTAATTGTCCAGCAGAGATGCAGTTTTCACATACAATTTACACAAGTCACGTAACCGCTCAATATTTAAACTACATTTATAAATTAGTATTTCTCCTGTTATACTATCTACACTTACAGACTTATTTTTTAATGTGCCAACATGATTTTTTCCTTTTTTTTTAAGATATGACTGATTATAGCATTTGTTTCAATTCTACTGTTTAACATATCACAATCTTTCATACTCCTGTAAGCTTTTGGTCACTTTAGTTTCATTCCAAATCACAATATCAGATCTATTTTTAGTTCTGTTCACTCTGCTTGAGGCTGTTTGTTCATCTCCTTTCTCCATCCATCAAAACTGCTCTGTATTTTCTGTCTCTTTTAAGGATGACTGTTTCCTGTTCTCTTTGACTACATCCTTTGCAATTATCTTTTTTTTCCTCTATACAATTATACAATAATTTTACATCCTCATTTTTTTAAACAATCATTCTCTTATATTTATTTTTCTCATCCACAATCTCTTTTATTCCATCATTTTTCATACTCCCTGTTAGCATAACTCCAGATATGTTTGTGACAGTCTGTAACATTATTCTTTTCACTCTGTTCCAAGTAGCTACAAACCAGCCTTAGCCCTCCACCGACTGGTTCTTTTCTTTTACAAGTAAGTAAGTCTTGTTAAAAAAAGAAGAAGCAGGAATCAGAGTACAGTAGTGTGTATGAGACCAATGGTATCAGTCTCCCCACAAATCTCAGCAAAGTCTGAGGTCTTACTCTATCTTGGAGGGGCATCTTAGGACAAGCTGTTTAATGAAAGCAGAATAGCAGCTGTAAATCTCCTGGTCTGAAACCCACAAATAATCCTTCTCACAATAGAGTTCCTTGAAGTAGAAAATAGCAGGGGTTCATTGGTCATTCTCCCCCCCCCTTTTATCTGCTGTTTAAAAGGATATGGGGAGATTATCTGCAGCTTTAAAAACAAAATTAAATCTTGAACAGTAAAGCCCAGAACCTAAACTTTCCGTCCTTCTCTGTTTAATTACTGAGGCTTCTCTTTTTGCTGAAGTCAGGACTGCTCCATCCTCAAAAATCCTTTATCAGTATTTATATACCACAGTATTTGGAGTGTCAAATACTGCTGATGAGATTCTTAGGTTAGAACTGTTTGTGCTATTGATCCAACTAATGCAACTACAGCAGAGTGAGACAGATCTTAGCAGTCCAGAAAGGGAATAATAATGCTACTGATTGACATGGGCTAAAGCATCAAGGCAGGTCTTATGTACATGGCTTTACATCACAAAAGATTATATGCGTCCAAGCAGCAAACATGGAAACACAAGGATTTCTGATCCAAATATTGGTGAAGGTCATACTCCTTTAGTGTAGCAAATACTGTAGTTCTCTGGGATGTGTTTTGAGGGTTCCCATATTCTGGAATGCATAAAAATCAGAAAGCAAAGCCAAATCTACGTTTCTGGCAGGGTGAAACCACAAATGTTTCCGATTTCTCTCTGAGTACATTTTGATCGAGCATGTGTGCTGAAACCCTGCTAGCCCCAAAGCAGTCCTTAACCCAGCTAGCATGTCTGTATTAGTGAGAAGAAGGAGGCACAGCAGTTTCTACCAACTCTGGTGAGACGGGCTGGACTGGCTCTTACATAAAGTGAGTAGGCAAGTTTCCAGATCATCCCAATTCCTAGACAAGGTATTCAAGGGACTTGTTAAAACTGAGATTGCTCCAAAACCTACACCCGCACACAGATACATTTTCTGTAGAATCTACAGATCTCTATAACCCAGGAGGATAACGTCTCTATTTCCAGCCAAGAGGGACTGCATAGAGAGGTATGCCCGCTTCCCCGCACGCTCGTCAGAGCCACACACCTGGGCAGGAAAAGAGCGCGGAGGCACCCTTTCTCAGGCTTCGGACTGGTCGCGCTCAGTGCCCGCTGTAGAGCGAGGACCGTGGTTCCCCCCTTTAGGCCTTAAGGAGAGGCACTGTATGGAGACCGGCTCTCGGTATTTGCAGCGCCTGGGCTACCCTTTCCCGCGGTCGCCTGGTTTAGTTGGGGGAGCTCACCTGCTCGCTTGCGCGGGTTTCCCGGGGTGATCGGCCCCTCTCTGCGTTGCCTTCCCACACAGCTGCCCATGGCCGAAGTCCCAGGGTGTCTCTTCAAAGGACCTACGTGCCTGAGCCCGGCTCAGGGCTCTCTCGCTCCGCATGAGGCAAGATCCCAGTTCGCCCTCCGGACGCGCAAACTTTGTGAGACGCGGTTGGGGCTTTCTCCTCCGCGCTTCTTCAGATCCTCTGGTTTTCCTTGCCAAAAAAAAAAAAAAAGGAAGCCCGCGTGCAGGCTCCGGACCGCTGAAGCGAGATCCACACCAGGCAGGCCCAGGGATCGGTCGTTACAGTACTACGGACACCACCCGACCGAGATCTACAGCTCTGAGCCGGGATGAGTCCCGCGGCCCTGGGAGACACTTCGGGGCTCCTCCTTCTCCAGGTGAGCATGTGACTCGGCGGCAAGCGCTCAAGGCCCGCCCCGCCTCCTCTCCGCCAGGAAGCGGATAGTCCGTTGACCCTGGCCTCAATTCCAGCGGCGAGGGAACGGGCGAAACGGGGCTGCGGAGGAAGCGAGGCAACGGAGGCTTCGTTCCAAAGCAGGGTGGCTAGTATCAACAGCGCCCTTCGTGGTTCCCCCTGGAGGACTTTTTTTCCCCCCGAACGAGAAGACAGACGAGTTAAGACAGGGGTCTTCAAACTTGGCCCTTTTATGACTTGTGGACTTCAACTCCCAGAATTCCTCAGCCAGCTTTGCTGGCTGAGGAATTCTGGGAGTTGAAGTCCACAAGTCATAAAAGGGCCAAGTTTGAAGACCCCTGAGTTAAGATGAAATAGGCATTTCCATCCGAAATGCCCAAATACTCGAGTGAAAACGTGAGTTCCCGAAGCTACAAGACGCACCGAATCGCAAGCCTCGTTTTAGCTTATACAATCATGCTACATATAGTCGGCCTATATATGGTTACTCAACGTGTCGTACAAATCAATAATATCGCTTTGAATAAACAATTCTCAGCAGGGGGCAGCAGCCGTCTGATTTGTTTGAATTGGGAAGCTATAAGCCAAACCAAATCTGGTTAGTGATCGGCTAGGAGATTACCGGAGAATTCCAGGTTGGTAGGTCAGTGACCTGAAAAAACAATAGCAAACCACTTCCATACAATTGCTAAGAAAATCACATCACTGTGCGAGTTTCACTTATGGTTTAGCTAAATAATGTATAAATACATAATTCACATAAAAAGCCATATGTGATACTGAAAGCGCTCCAACTGCCTCCTTGGTACCTGTTCCTTTTGTGCATGGAGTTTCCTCTGGTAACTGGTAGCCTTTACAACTTTAAAATATGTGGACTTCTCATTGACTGAGGAATTCTAAAAGTTGAAGTCAACACATCTTAGTTGTGAAAGTTAGGAAACAGTGATTTCATTGATGCCACAGTTCTTTCATCTTTCAAATCCTTTTTTAAAAAGAAAAATGAATGATTTATGAGATGTTTAAATCTTTAGTTGGTTCTTTTCCTATGTTTACACTGATCAGCAACTCTGCCCATGGAAGCCTAGGTAAAGGTAAGGTAAAGGTTCCCCCGCACATGTGTGCTAGTTGTTTCTGACTCTAGGGGCCTGTGCTCATCTCCGTTTCAAAGCCGAAGAGCCAGCGCTTGTCCGAGGACGTCTCCGTGGTCATGTGGCCGGCATGACTAGACACCAAAGGCGCACGGAACGCTGTTACCTTCCCACCATAGTGGTCCCTATTTTTCTACTTGCATTTTTACCTGCTTTCGAACTGCTAGGTGGGCAGAAGCTGGGACGAGTAACAGGCGCTCACTGTTACGCGGCACTCGGGATTCGACCCACCAAACTGCCGACCATCTGATCGACAAGCTCCATCTAATTCAACAATGGTTCTACCAATCTGCATGTGTCTTCTGAATTTCAGAAAGAATTTTTGCTCATTGTTTTATGTGTCCAAAACAAAACATTTATGCATAAGTTCAATATAAGCAATACACTGAGAAGTAAATTTTTAAAAATATTCTGATAGAAGACACTTATCAGAACCACTCTTCGATATTGCACCCAAGACA
Source organism: Vipera ursinii (assembly GCF_947247035.1). NCBI lineage: Eukaryota > Metazoa > Chordata > Lepidosauria > Squamata > Viperidae > Vipera > Vipera ursinii. The sequence continues at coordinate 44,835,110 of NC_139518.1, forward strand.
AATGTATGAATATATTCAGGAAATCGCCAGGAATCAAGCACAATTCAAAGGAAATATTAGTGAAATAAAGGCAGTGCCTTCTTTCTCTTACCGTTTTAAAAATGTTCAGCTATCCCTGTCTAAATTTACTCTATTACTCTATAGTTAAGAGTTCTCCTCTGCTACCTGTGATGTATTTAGTTTGCTTTCAACATATCATGTGAGCACATGAATTAAGTTCCTTGGCTTCTGTGCAAAACTGATGGCTGTGATGCTTAACTCTCTGTTCTTGGTAGAAATGAGACCTGGTTGCTATATATATATATGTTAAATGTTAACTGTTATATATGTTAAATGTTAAATGTTAATATATATATATGTCAAATGTTAACTATTTAGATTACCTTGCTAGGCCCCAAACATGGGGCAAATCTTTATTTCCTGTTTTCAGCCTTATCTCAAAGGCCATCGAACAGGCTGTAGTCACACCGGACAGTTCATATATTTGTGTAAATTCTTTGTTAGTAATTTACACACACACACACACACACACACATATATATATATGGGGGGGGGGGAAGATGTCATGTGTAATGTTTATAGTATGGAAGTAATTTGTTCTTTGGGGATATTTTTCCCAGTGTCTCTAATTAGCTTACAGCCCCCAGATTTCCTGGTGAATTCCCAAGAACCAGGCTATCCCTTCTGAGCTTCAGAGGCCAAAGTTGATCCAATGTTACCAGATGCTGATGAATCATGGCTTACTCAATCCACTTTAATTGGTTTGCATGATACACTGAAACCAATGGGCTAGGTGCATGATGCTAATATGTGGTTGGCAAGTTCTTCAATAATAGGCAAATGCTGTTTGAGCTGATTAGTGAGCCAAGTTTTGGGGGACTATCAAAAACAATGTTGTCTGTTTCCCAGTTTTGATTAAAACATGGGCTTGTCTTACATTTTAAGCTATTCAACATAAAAAACAAAAGAGTCACTACTTCGTAGCCCTGTACAACCACTTGTAATGACAAAATCATATAAAGCATATTACTTAATATTTATATTTTAGATTGGCAAGCCAATAGAGGCTCAGATCGTCTGGGTATTCTGAAATGACTTCTGATTTTTCTACACAACTTCCCATCTTGTTCCAAAATCAATATCGTAGGAAATAAAATGTCTATGGTTTGCACATTATTTGCATGCTCTTTAAGCAACAGGATAAGCTTGCTCCGCCCTTCGGCTTGGTTGGCACAACCTCCTTGGCCAACAGACCCGCCTAGAGACTCGCGCCGCTGTTTTTCCCAACCACTGGAGACGGTTCTTTTAACGTGGTAGAAGTTTACCTCGGTACACGTGATAGGGAGACGCGCACGCGCTGTTGGAGCTTCTTGCCTCCCCCTTTTTTTCTCAGGTTATCATGGCGGCCGGCGGGTCTCACGTTGGCATTGGAAAACCTGCCTCCCTATTACAGGACTGGGAATGGGAAAACGCGGCCAGGCAGACGGCGGAAGGTATGGTCAGGGAATGAATGTGTACAGAAATGGCATGGAAATGAGCACGCGTCTTTCGGCAGTGCATGCAGAAAACGAGATTTGTAGGGCAAGAAGGACTACCCGGGGCTTTGAAGTATGGTGAATAAAATGGAGAGGAATGCAGGATGGTCTGGGTTAGATCAAGAGAAAAGGAGAAATGCTGAAGTTAGGTGGGTGGGTAAAGAGTCTTCTTCGGAAATTATGCTCAGTGGTATAATTCAACGGTACCCTTAATAATAAATCTAAGGTTTATAGAGTGGCTTTCCCCCATCTATAGTAAATACATGTTATCCGCTTCTGTATGGGATTCCAGCATATAATCAATGACTCGAATATATTGTAAATAAGTGCCTGGCACAAGGATAATAAGTATATATTGAATGTAAAAGTAATTATACTGCAGGTGTAAGTTTCAGTCTTCCATTTGCCTGAAATGCAAACCTGCATAACCATTACAAAATAGGCTTCATAGTGAATTTTCAAGTCTAATTCCAAAGTACTGGTGCTATGACTTAACTCTGTATTTCATGAGGAGATGACAGCCAAGCCTCTTCTATTGTTACTAATATTGTAGAAGCATAATAATGCATTTGGATGTATGATCTTCTGGGAATGAAAGAGTTAAGGATATTTATTAGAGGGGAATGTTTTGAACTTGGCTAATTGGAAAATGTTTTTCTTCAGTATTCTACATATGCAACAAAATATATTGTCATGAAAATGTCACATTTAAGAAAAGTGTCAGGCGATGCTTGCCTTAAAATATTCAGTTTTATAAATATATACCTTTTATAATACTTTTTCCTGGTAACCTGGACCTATGAGAGGATATTTGAGTGATTTGAAAAGCTGCTTTCTAAAAGAGAGTAATTCTAGTTGAAAAGCTGAAGAAATTTAGTGAACTTTGTCCACTATAAGAGTTGCTGAGGTTTCTGTTCACTATCAACTATCATCCTTGTTTAATAGGTTTTTAAAGAGGCAATATAAGTACCTAATTGGTTTGTTACAGTCTTAGCAGGTGTGCATGGTTCTCAGACAGTATGTATGATTTCTCAGATAGTACATGTAGGCTGAAAAACGCCAACCCATATAGCTTATTCTTACAATCTGGTCACTTTAAAGATAGGTGGGAATATATACAGTACTATGTAGCAACACATCACTTATCCATTTGGTTCCTGTTAGTGTCAAATGATTTCTGCAAGGAAAGTTTTGTTTTGTGGTGCTGAACTGGCAGTATTGTTTAGCAATATACTATAGCTAATCTTGGTGTCTTGAAAGCATATTGGAGATATTCCTGGATGCTTTCTAGTGTCAAATGATATAAAATACATTATACTGATTGTTTTTACCTGAGGCAATGCATTATGGCAAAAAAATAAGAATTAGTCTTGTGTTAAGCACTAGCGTAATCCTAGATGATCAGTAATTGTAAGGAGAAGGCGAGAGACCTGGTACAGAGATATGAGACTCTTGGCCTGTTCTTTATGCCCAGCACAGAAAACAAGCTAAAAGCATAGGAAGGTGCCTCTCTTAGAAAAACCTACCTGCTTATGTAAATGTTCCTCTTGTGATTGTATAAGGTTATATTCCCACAACCTGAATGACCCTTTTTTTGTCTCCTGACTCATCTTTGAATGTCAATAACATACAGCATCAACAAGTCATTGATTCCCTAGTATGTAACTTTCTAGATATAAGACAATTTAGGTTAACTCATGAGTTAGTTGGGTGCAAAATCTAGGCCCTTCTTGGCTAATTAGGTGGGATATTTATGCAGGAGAGAGATAGTATAACCAGCCTGTCTTTTTGCATGTCTCAGTTATGCATATCATGAAAATTGGGCCAGTAAGACATTCTAAGCTTCTTGAGAGGTAATGGCATCTTAATTGTTAATTGAACAAGCACACAGTGTGACAGGTTACACTGGACTTTAAAGTACATATATTCCCATTTTTTTCCCTGTGTAAAAATTGAACTAGAAATTAACAATTTCAATTCCTTTTTCTCTTAGGAGTGAAGACTGGAACATGCTCCATTTTAGATGTAGTGGAAATCTTGGGGTAAGTAGATCACTGCAACAATCTTTGTTCTACATAGTATATACTCTGGTGTCCAACATGTCTGTGTACTATTGGAGTAATGGAGCAACATAAGGAAGGATATCAAAATTTTACTAAAATTTTAAGAAATTAGTCCGATTGAATGCAGTAGTGAATATTGATCAGTAGCAGGTGTGTTTGAATCAGAAGTAGCTCTGAGGACAACCATAATAAAAAAGACAACATTGCCCATTTCATTCTGTGTTTAAATCATTAAACTTGTTTTTAACTTCATATTGTAATTTTTTTACTTTCAATTTTTTTCTGCAGTCTTTTTCACCACTGATGTATACTATGCTATCCAAAGAAAGGAAGTATGAAGTATGCGTAAATGTTCACAAGATTTAATTCATGTAATATGTACAATGAGATTAGATACAATAATTCGAAGTATACATATACTACTACATTCTGTAGTAAAGAACTAGTTTTAGTAGAACTAAAAGGATTGTGATTTTGAGGTTGAATAAAGGACAAGTGGAGGTGGGGGTGGGAAGGAAGATGGAGGAAGATTAGATGGACTTACATGGGTATTCGGCAGTTGAATTGCAGTGTGAAAATGATTCTAGGGAGGACAATGATGGGAAGATTTGGCCGATGGGCTGACACACATGTTATACTGAATGTGCCTCTTAAGACCTCTGTACATTTGTTGTAACCAAACGCAGATCACACTAAATGACTGGACCATGACCTGCTGAGATTTGACCTAATTTCTCAGATACAGTGTATTTAGCCTATGTAAAATACATTTTTTCTTTATATGAACTGTTAATGATAAATATATTCCATAAGATTATTCTTATTGAATGGCTAGCTTCTGGATTTTAAAATTTATGTCGGGTTCCCAACCCTAGGTTGCGGCCCACTACTGGGCCTTGAACCTTTTTGAACCAGGCTGTGGAAGTGGGAGGTGTGTGCACATTCCCCACTCATGCAGGCAAGCACACACATGTTCTATCTGTGTGAGCAGCAGGCATCTTCTCACGCCCCTGGTCCGCAAAGCTGAAATGGTTGGAGAACTCTGCTTTATGTAATACCCTGTCCTTTTCATTAATAAAAATGGTTTTTGTCCTTTGTGCATCATTTGGAAAAGACAGGATCATATAGATGTTTTTTCATTTCTGAATGAGGTGTATGTAGTAGCATATCCTATACTTCTTTTTCATACTATCTTACTATTTCATACAAACATGCTATTTGCTATTATGAGGCAGATGGAAATTTTTGGAAATTATACAAACTAGCTCGTTGATATCAGTCTGAAAACCTGTCTTGTTCTGCTCCAGGTACCTAAAAATAATTATTCTCTAACATCATAGTATTACTTTTATAATAAATATGGATAAAATGACTGTTCTTGTCCAAACTTAGCAAAAAAAATGTAGAGAGTGAATGTAAGGAAAACAGTGTAATGGCACAGAATGTGATCATGCTAATTAATGTGATTTCTCAAGGGGAAGGAAGATATAGAATTCTGAAGCTTCTAAAGCTCTGATGTTGAGGTTGGGCTGGATTCTGGCTATATACAGAATATTTTAAAATCCTGTTTAACACAGCTATTTTGGTTATAAGTCTTAATCTCTTCTGCCTTATACGTGTTCCTGGATAGAAATATTTTTGAGTCCTTCTGAGAGTATAATAGTAGGATTAGATTTACATCATATTTTCTTTGCCAGTTAGGACATCTCGGATGTTTCAAATACACTCGTACAGTGCACACTTAGAATCCACATTTCCATGAGAAGTCATACATTTTTGACACACAGAAGTCTCTCTAATCTGGGAGCAGAAAATGTGAGTTCTGAGACAAAACAGGAGAATTGAGATAGTTGATTCTGGGCCATAGTTAAAGAGAGAAAGGATTACTGTAGTATTATTCTCTCAGAGCTCAAGGTTAAAGTTAGAATTTTCACATAAAAGGAAGCAGGAAATATATGCTTTTTAAAAAATGGGTTTTTTGGTTGTTGTTTTTTTAAATGGATGCACATCTGAGCCAGCATTTTCTTTTGGTTCTTTCTTTATTTTTATTCTGTGCAGTGTTAACTCACAGCTAATTGTGTTTTTTAAATTATTATTTTTCTTTGTAAGTTGTGAATTCTGCATAATTTCAGCCTTCAGGCTGAGCATGAAGATATTTGTATGTATAATATTATGAGCTGTAATAAATTGAACACCCCGCAGCATTTCTTCTTGAGATTCTGCCAAGAAATTCCTATTTTGTAGCAGATCAGTACCATCTTGCGACCTCCCTAAAAGTTTTCTTTTGTATTGCCTTGTAGATTTTCAGTTCAGTTATTGAGCTTGAATAAGACAATTGTGTAAATCCTTTTCTACAGCATAGAATGTATGCATTTTAAGGTATAATGTAAAAATACAATTTTATATATTTCTTCTTCTTTTAAGCAGTTTGAGAAAAGAAAGACCTGACCTTGCTATTCATACCCTTCTATGCTACATTGCTGGGAGGGATTGTTATTGAAGCTATTTTCATTTAAACACTAGAAAAACAGTACCGGTTTTGAGAGTCTTGTTCTGACTAAGTATAAGGGGATGACACCAGCTGAGATGCCCCTAAAAGATGAGTGTATCACTGGGAATTTACCAAGCTGTTACCTCATAGCAGAAAGTGGAATCAGGGCATGAAAGCTCAAAGAGCTTCTGGTAGGAAGAGTTTGAGAGTTCCAACTTTCCAGCCTACAGGCTCAGTTATTCTAGCGCACTTTAGTACTAAAAAATAGTAGCTAGCTACTAAGCCAACATAATATTTGTCAACAGCCACTTAGTTGACCACTTTTGCATAAAGGAAAAGTAGTCCCTGTGGATTTTATTCCAGTAGTCATTGCCGAGTATAGGGGCAGTGCTCATATCCATTTCAAGGCATTGAAATGTCTGAAGACATTTCCAGGATCATGTGGCCAGCATGATGTCACAGAGTGCTGTTACCTTCCCACCGAAGGGGTACCTATTTATCTACTTGCATTTGCATGCTTTCAAACTGCTAGGTTGGCAGGAACTGGGGCAAGGACAGGAGCTCGCCCCGTCATGTGACAATCGGGTCTTGAACCTGGGCTGCTGGCTTTCCAACTGACAAGCCCAGCGTCTTTAACTGCTGAGCCACTACCCTGCCTTACTTTTGCATGGGCTCCAGAAATACTTTGGGGGTTCAGAAAAATATATATGTTAATGATAATTTATCAGGGCAATTTCTGATGCAATATAATTTAAATTGTGATTGATCAGGTAAGAGAAATCTCACTCCAACTCGTTCCTGGTAATACAATATTTTTTCTCTTTACTTGTATGTATGAATCTCTGTTGTTTCTTTCTAATGCAGAACTCCTCTGAAGAATGAAGATTCCCAAGTGCGGGCACAGGGCATTCAAGTTCTCTCTGAGGTCCTCCTACAATGTTATTCCCTCCTCCAAGAGCAGGAAGGTGGGACATATAATTCTCACAGTGAACTAGATTTCCTCACCAGGCACAGAACTACTCTCAGTTTTTATTCAGTGTTATTCAGTGTCCAGGAGCATATGTGTAGGCAAATATAATTCAATGACATGGTAGCCTTTGACATGTATAGCCTTGTGGGGCAAAACTGGACTGTTTTATATTTTGTGATACAGATAGTCCTCAACAGGGAACCTCAGCCTAGCCACCCTCATTGTCCTGCATTCTGCCACACCCACTGACCTTCACTGTCTTCTTCATCTTGGGCTTGCACAAAGGTGCTTGCCACACCAGACCATCATTGCAAGGCCCCTCATGCCATTCTCCAAATAATGCACGGACTTGTCCAAATAGCATGTGTCCTTCTCCCAAGGATTTGGAAGGTTTCAAAGTCTAAGAAGAAGGCCACATACAATTTGGACAAGACTGCATGAATTCTCTGGCTAGCTGCTGCCTTGCAAAGGTCCAGGCCCGGCCTACTTGGACAGCAGCAGGCATAAGAAAACAGCAAAGAGCAGCAGGGGCTGCAGAGCACAGGGGGCCAAAAAAAAAAGGGGGATTGTAGAGTTAGGCAGGTGGGGGAGTTCAAACATCCCTGCGATCATAGGCACAGGCTGGCTGCCACATGGCCTTATTGTGATCACCTGGCCATGGAGGCACTGCAGTGGCTATAACTTTGGTAATGGGTTGTAAGTCCAATTTTTTAACACTATCTTAATTTTAAATAGTCACTGAACAAATGGTCATAAGTTGAGGACTCCTAGAGATTCTCCCTGTGCATAAAATTTAGAATGTTTTAATTTTAGCTTTACAAATATTTAAACTGCAGTATGATTTACTTTTTAGTTTATCTTACCTTTGAGGCAGTTTTAAGTGCCTGAAGGCATTTACATCACTGTACTACTATTAACTAGTCCTTATGTGACAAACAATTGTATTTATTTGGAGAAGATGAGAAACATCTTAATATTAAACAATATCTCATATGTTCAGCTGAAGAGTAGACTATGCAACTTTTTGGATCTGAAGGCAAAAAGATACTTTGGAAGTGAGAGCAGAGCACTATTGTGTGACTACAGTAGGCAGCTGCACAATCCCTGGAAAAATTATATTACTATAATAGTTCATGCACTTGCCTACTTTGGCACATCTTTTTGCCTGGAAATCTAAAGTACTATATGCTCCTATTAAAAGAATGAGGTGAATAATGTGTAAGTTTTAATAGGGAAATGAACTGTAGGGACACAAAAAGAGGGATTGATTGAAGTGTTTGGCTGTTCCTATATTGAGAATCCATTATGAATTTTGACATTTCAGATTCTTATTTGCAAACATATAATTCCATCTATAAATTCATGTCAGCCTTGAGAGTGCTTATCACTGACTATTTTCTCAGGGCCTCCACTTCTTAATGTGGCTTACTGCTGTTCTCAAGAGAACGTTCCTTCCAGTGTTTGCTATGCTAAGAACAAATGATTGGAACTGTGATTCTGCACTGAGGAGCATGATAAGTGATCGGTTATGTGCACTTTGCCTTCTGGAATTTTTCTTTGTTATAGGAATTCTGTATTTATCATCACCAAATGATAATGAAAATGGGACTACCCAAGGGAGGTGAATGAGTGAATGAACATTTATTGTCAAAAGTACAACATGTGTACATTGAGATTGGCTGAGCCTCCCTTCATTCCCCCCCCAACTCACAGTGACAACAAACCCACCATCTTGTTACACCATGTGAGCAATTGCACAACACACCGGCCTCACAAGTCAATCATACATAAAGTTATTTCCTGTTCAAGAGCCTGACAGCCCATGGATAGAAGCTGTTCTTCAGCCTATTGTGCAGCTGACTATACTCCTATATCTCCTACCCGATGGTAGGAGAGTAAAGAGGTATCAACCAGGGTGTGAGTCATCCCTGAGAATTTTCCTCACTTCCAAGGCAGCGAGCCCTGGCGATATCATCCAGTGGTGTCAGGGGACAGCCCACAATGTTTTGTGCTGTGCTCACCACCCTCTGTAATATCTTCCTATCCATGGCTGTCAGGCCAGCATACCAAACCACAATACAGTGCAAGAGGACGCTGTCTATAGTAGACTGGTAAAAGGTCATTAGCCGTTCTACCCTGTGACAAGTCTCACATCATCGAGCAATCTGTGATACTTCTTTATTGCCCATTTTTGTCCTGTGGTTCCAAACCTGACCAAGATGTCAGTTTGTTACATTTAATTCCCAATGTGTGATTTGAAAACTTGCTTACTAATATAGCAGTGACTAATAATGTTTTTTATTGTTAATATTAATGTTTTTTATTCCAGTTACCCACCTTGTCTTGTTCTATGAGAACCGTCTAAAAGATAATCACCTTGTAATTCCTTCTGTGCTGCAGGGACTGAATGCCTTGGTGAGAATTTACTATCAGTGATACATAGTTCATTTTCTGAAATTTCCAGGATCTAAATGACAGTGGCAATCCTTTGGTGGCTGAGAGGCACACTTAAAATGCTAGAAGGGATCAAGGAAAGTGGGTGGGATGATAATATAAAATTGTTGGGATGTTGCCTTATATGTGGACAGAACTGAGATTCTCTCCCCCCCCCCCAGAGATTGGGCTTCTTTTTTAACAAAAATCTTTATTAGGACTTATTCTGCAGTTTGAAAATGGCAGAAAAACACACTCATCAATTTTGACAATTGCACCATCGAAAACTAGGGCCAGAGAGGTTTCAGGCTGCAAAATGGAGATGGCTACATTCCGCCGGGGCCTGAAGACCTGGCTCTTCGAGCTCTCGGGCCCAGACTGAGGAGGAATTTTTAATTTGGGGTTCTTTTTTAACTGACTACAGGGTTAATTTAATTTTTTTAATTTGGTTCTTAATTTTTGTATTTTGGATTTTTAATCCCCTGTAAACCGCCCTGAGTCCTCAGGGAATAGGGCGGTATATAAATATAATTAAATAAATAAATAAATAAATAAATTTTAGCAACCAAAGGGGATTAACTGAGATGTTCTAAGACAGTAACAGTTCTGGCTGATTTAACTCAGGCCAACAGAAATTGCTTTGGGAGCAACTAATTAACTGACTAGGCCCAGGGCACAATTTTAGGGAATATTCTTAGTACAAATAAGGTCTTTTGCGCAGTGCTTATTCATTTCTCTCGATGTAATGATTAATTTTGTCTGTTTCTGGCAGGCATGTCAAACCCGCGACGTCACATGACGTCATGCGACATATCATGACTTTTTCCCCATTGCCGGCAATGGGAAGGGCGTGGTTTTGTTGTGATGCATCTGGCCCGTGGGCCGGCAGTTTGACATGCCTGGTTTATGGCACTCTATGGTGAAATTTTACAGTTTGTAAACAAATCTTCAATAATAGATTTATGTCTTAAATACATATGATTTGAAGCCCAGAAAAATCTTAATAAGAAATTAATTGGTGTTCAAAATGTTCTTACGTTTCTTTTCAACAAAACATAGTATCTCAAAAATATCACAGTCAATATAATTTTAACATGATTTTGAAAGTAAGCGTAAGAAACCTTTCCGTGGGAAAATGTTGTGGATTAGAAAAAAAAACATAAGAGGGGACCAGAAAGAAATAAAGATTATAATTAAAAGAGAAGAAATCCATTAATACAAATGTACCAAGTCTATCTTTGACTTTGCAAGAATTCAAGGATTTTTGGGAACAATGCTCAGAAACTACTATTAAAATGGTCTGTTATTATAAAAACAGATATAAAAGAGATTAGAGGAACATATTTTACTGGACGAAATAGATATTGATTTGAATGTGGATATAAGAGTGCCAAGCTATAAAAACGATATGGAAAAAGATGTTACCCTGGATTTACAAATGAAGCCAGTTAATGACTTTATAACTAAAAAGGTCATACAAATAATCAGAAGAGTAACTCGGATAACTTACTTTTCTCTGATTTACAAAAGATATGTTTTAAACTTATGAAGGAGTTTCTGAGAAGATAAAGAAAAAAATGACAAGACCGCTCAAGATTTTTTTTAAAAAAAATACAAAGTTGATTTATTTGATCAAGGTGTGTGTGTGTGTGTGTGTGTGTGTGTGTGAGAGAGAGAGAGAGAGAGAGAGAGAGAGAGAGAGAGATTTGGTAACTTAATGGACTTGCTGGCTAGGTTTGTATCACAAAACTTTAAAAACTGTTTATAGATAAGAGATGAGATATGGAAAGAGATTTTTGCTGAAGTATTAAAGTGACACGTTGCTGATACTATGTGTATTTGTCTTGAAAGTCGTGTTTCTGTATTTTTTTTCTGTATTTTCTTTTTCTCTGGACTTTTTCCTATTTTTCTTAGTTTATATTAGTTTTTTATCTTTGTAAAATTATTAGTAAGAATATGTACACCTTTTCTATAAAAATAAGTAGCAAAATCTTCCTAACAGAGATTAATGACTTAACAATGATTTAAATTAAATCTACTTTGCTGAGGTTCTGATTCTATTCCTGGAAGCTATTGCAGATAGCCATCTCTTAATGAAGATGGACATTTAGCATATTTTTTCTTCTTTTTAGAGCAAATGTGTAGTGTTAGCTCCAGGACTGGCAGTGTCTGTTCTCAAAGCTGTCTTCCAGGAAGTTCACGTTCAGGTGAGCACAGAGGTCCTTTGCGTTATATGTGATTCAACATTCCTTCCAGCAATCATTATAATTGCGCTGACTTTACTGTATATTAGCATCTTAGGCCTGCTCTGCTTGCAGTGACTCGCATTAATAAGCAGCTAGGGCCTTTCCTTTGTTTTGGTGTCAGAGACTGAATATGTCACATTTTGCTAAATAATCTTTATAATACTATACTTCGCAAGTTGAAATTATGTTCGGATCCCCTGAAATATTATTAAAGAATGGTCTCCATCGTCTGTTCAATGACTGAGGCATATATAATACAGATATGACTTATTAGATATTACATTAAATGTCAGTTCAAATCAGTTGTGTCTATAAACTTGCTTAGTTGCTTCTGACATGTTATTTCTTACATTCTATTTCTTGAATGATGTGCTTATGTGATAGCATAATTAAAGCAGGGACAAAGTGAGGCTGGGTAACTGAGCTTGAAGATTAAATCTAATAATATTAATATTATAGGTCTTACTGTTGTATAAACAGGTATGGCCACAATTGAGCCCAAAGTTTCTCTTGCTAAGTGAATTTTGCCCCATTTGGTGACCTTTCTTGCCACAATTGTTAAGTGAATCACTGTGATTGTTAAATTAGTAACATGGTTGTTAACTGTATCTGGCTTCCATATTGACTCTGCTTGTCAGAAGGTTGTAAAAGGTGATCACATGACCCTGGGACACTGCAGCCATCATAAATGTCCACTGCAACCAGTTGCCAGACATCCAAATTTTAATTAGGTGCGACATGAGATGCTGCATTTGTTGTAAGTGTGGAAAAATGTTCATAAGTCACTTTTCTCAGTGACATTGTAACTTCGAACAGTCATTTAAATGAATAGTTGCAATTTGAGAACTATCGGTAATGTGTGGATGGAAGTTTCTTATGTGCATTGCACTTAAATTGGAATTAAAATATGTTGGGGTTCACAAAAGGCAGCAACTGGGACTAAAAATGAGAGAAAGAAATGGAATGAAGAAAAGTTCTGACCATCTCCGTACTAATTCAGATTATAGGCATAAGCTTTGACTTGCATTTAATTAACCTGAATTGTCCTCTATGGCAGTAGATAAAGTACAAATAAACTTACCTTAGAAGAAATGGAAATAACAAATGAGTCTAATAAAATATGATTTTAAGACTGTGTGAATGTAATAAGTAATAATTACTTTCATAGCCATGCTATTCTTATCTTTTATTTTAGTCTTTGTTACAGTTAAATCGTCATACTGTCTATAGTATCATCACCAATTTCATGAGCAACCGAGAGGCAGGTGAGAAACTATTTTTGGAAGTAATTGAATCACATGTCCAACTTGAAAACCTTGGGATCTTATTTTCCACTTTTTTCTCTACAGAGCTAAAAAGTTTAGGGGCTGATTTCACCTTGGGCTTCATCCAAGTGATGGATGGAGAGAAAGATCCACGCAACCTGTTAATAGCTTTCCAGATTGTTCGAGACATCATTGTAAAAGGCTATGCAATAGGTAAATTCAGCTCAAAGTGAAGTTAATCATCCAAAGAAAAGCTTGTGTTACCATTATAACGTGCAAAATTTATTAATGTGGGAATGAACTGATTGGAGAACTCCATAATATTCAGCTCATTGGAGGCGAACCTGGGTGATCTGTTCATTGGTTTCAGAAGCATGTCCTTCAAACCAGAAGCCGTTTGAGGTGTTCCAAATGAAATGAGGGTATTTCAACCGGTTTACCCCTCAAAATATCTTAAGCAACTTCCAGTTTGGATGATATGCTTGCAAAAACTGTCAATCAACCCTCTGGAATGTTCCGGAATTATCTGACGAGCTATATCCAGACTGGAAGATTTTACAGATCCTTAGTTCTAGCCTTTTAGTTATGAGAATGTATTCTTGTAATGAGAGCTATTGAACATGGCAAATAGCTAAAATACACTTAAAGTGAAAACCGTTGAATCAGAGTTGTAGATTGTCTTGTGTCAAGCTCTAAGACAAATCTTCTGAGTTGTGGGTGAACAAGCTATGTTACCAGGTGAACTTCAAATATAGATCCTGTCTAGAATTTGAGCTTCTATAATTTGCAATGGCTTAATATGAAATTGTGACTGCGTACACTCAGTTGTCGTACTGTTATGTTTGTAATTTCCAGGCCCTTTTGCAGAAGAGCTATTTGAGGTGACTTCCTGCTACTTCCCTATTGACTTTACTCCTGTGAGTGAATTGTTCAGATGACAAGTCTGTCTTATAACTAGTACTCAAGTTGAAATATGGGTGCTGAAACATAACAATATCTGTTATGAAGGATATTTTTTATGAGGAGGTTTATTCAGCATAGCCAGGGTGGGCATGCTGGTGGGTGACTTCTGTAATGTTTTCAATCTTGTTTGTTCTAGCCCTCCAATGATCCTCATGGAATCCAGAGAGAAGACCTGATTTTCAGTCTCCGGGCAGTGCTGACCTCGACCCCTGTTTTTGCTGAAGTATGACAGTTGTGTTCAGCAATTGGGAGTGTTGGATGATGGGAAAAGGGACATGAATTTTCATGACACTGTTTTTCACTTAAATTACAGTGAAACATATTGTTACAGTGTTTTTCAAGTAAATTGTAACTGTCCTCTGTCCCCGATTCATACAGGTATTCCTTATCACAATTTTGATACGCTTACTCTAGTCCTTTTTGTTTGTTGGGTTTGCTTTTAACTTAAAGAGAAGGGGAGAAAGAGGCAAAAGAACTCTCTTCTGAGCATTTTGGAATTCCAGCACATTAATCAGGTGGTTTATTTCCTAATACAGCAGGCTTTTTCACCAGTTAATTTGTTCTGCAGATCTGTTTGAACCTGTTGATTCCTGCTGGGGTTTCACTACAGATTCTTCCTCCAACTTCTATATGCTTGGAACCACTCAGTATAAATACAGCACCTACAACATCCATCAGTCCCCACCATTATCTAACTACAGATCTGCTCTGTCATACATTGGTAACAGGTGCCCGAATTAGGCAAGAGGTTTCTCAGTGTTAAATGCTACTTTGCACACAGAGAAAGACCCTCGGCCTCGGGACCAATCTATAATACCCATATCATTCAGATCATCATAAGAGACTGAAAACAAATCCACCAACCCTGATATTTGGGAAAGATTTCTGATTTCTTAATAGCAAGGGAAATTGTTCCTAGTACATTCACCTTCAAGCCCAACTTCTGGTAATGCTTTTTAATAACTTTTTTTCTCCAAAATGTGTTTTTCATTACTTTTTCCTCCTACAGTTCCTACTTCCATTGCTCATTGAGAAAATAGACTCAGATGTACAAAGTGCCAAGCTGGATTCCCTGCAGACGCTGGTGAGAGCGCTCAACAGTGATAATTAAATTTGCCTGAGTTTTACTTTATGCCCAAATGGTTAAAATGTATTGGCAGTGGGGTTGCTTCTGATTTGGCTGTTAAGACACACGGCTAATTATTTCTATGTGGATCTCCTTACAGATTGCTGCATGCAAGATCTATGGGCATAAAGAACTGAAAGAATTCCTCCCTAGCCTTTGGTCATCCTTGCGCACAGAAGTAAGAGGAAGTAGTTTATTTTGGGGAGGGAAGGGACGTAGACTGAGCTTCCAGGGAACAGAGCATTCTGAACTGTTCCCACTCTATCTTTCTGAAGATCTACTGCACCCGAGACACTGTAGTTTTACAGCGGATAGTTGCAAGTGGTATAACATTTAAAGAAGTTGTAGAGAAAAACGGGAGGAGTAGATTAAGCTTGGCTTTTTAAAGACTTGCTGTAATAGACAAGAATATCTGACTCACCTTTTTATAGGTGTTCCAGACAGCAAGTGAGAAGATAGAAGCAGAATGCTTGTCTGCTTTGCGAGCTCTGTCAGCATGTCTGTCCCGTTTGGTGCTTGGAACTGATGAGGAGGACCTTCTGGATTCCTTCCTTAGAGGAGTTCTGCAAGGTAAGCCCCAAAGAGCTCTCTTATATATCGGTTTTTCAGTCCTATGATAGGCATTCTGTTTATCCTCCTTAATGTGCTGTTGAAAGAAGCAAACATCTTGAAGAGAAAATCATTCATTTTAATGTTACAGTCATGATTTGGCTCTCAGCATTCAAGAAAAAGGAGAAGGTATCAGGAAATAAGACGCAGAGAACAAATTTATTGAACTTTAATGCTGTTGGCAATCGTCACCCAGTGGAATAAATAAAATATTGATGCTGCTTCGTAAGGCATGCTATTACTCCTAAGCAATCTTGTTTGTTTTAGATTGCAGACACCATCTATGTGAGCCTGACATGAAACTGGTGTGGCCAAGCGCTAAGCTCTTGCAGGCAGTTGCAGGAGCTTCTTTGCGGGCATATTATCAGATCACAAGTAGTGTATTTCCTTTGCTGTTGGAACAGTATGCCAAGCATGAACAGGTGAGAAGAAATTGGGGCAGAAAACACATTGTATTTGACGAGCAGGGTTAAAAGGTCCTGTAATTCCAGACTCAATATATCTTTGGCAGTTCTGTCATGCCCTAGGCCAGGGGTCGGCAACCTAAAAAAGAAAAAGAGCCACTGGGAACCGGTTCCATCACAAATTAAAAAAAGAGGGAGCCGCGTGCATGTGTCCATGCACGCGCATGCGCAAAAAGGTTTTTTGCGCATGCGCGGACGCACGTGGCTGCCATTTTTTTAAAAATGAGATGGAACCGGTTCCCGGTTGCCCGACGGCGACGGCCCGTCTGCAAAGCTGCCGCTTTCGGCAGCTTTGCAGACGGGCCGTGGCAGCTTCCTCAAAGAGCGGCGCCCCTGCCCATTCCGAGAGGTGCGCGCGCACCTCTCCGAACAACCGGAGGTGCATGCGTACGGGCAGCGGTGCCGCTCTTTGAGGAACCTGCCACGGCCCGTCTCAGCTTCCTCAAAAAGAGAGGCGCCCCTGCCCATTCCGAGAGGTGCGCGCGCACCTCTCCGAACGACCAGAGTTGCGCGCGCACCTCCCCAAACCTTTGGGGAGGTGCGCGCGTACCTCCGTGCGAAGGGGCAGCGGCGCCGCTCTTTGAGGAAGCTGCCGCGGCCCGTCTGCTAAGCTGCCGCTTTCGGCAGCTTCACAGACGGGCCGCGGCAGCTTCCTGAAAGAGCGGCACCGCTGCCCATTCGCGCGGAGGTACGCGCGCACCTCCGGTCGTTCGGAGAGGTGCGCGCGCACCTCTCGGAATGGGCAGGGGCGCCGCTCTTTGAGGAAGCTGCCGCGGCCCGTCTGCTAAGCTGCCGCTTTCGGCAGCTTCACAGACGGGCCGCGGCAGCTTCCTGAAAGAGCGGCACCGCTGCCCCTTCGCGCGGAGGTACGCGCGCACCTCCCCAAAGGTTTGGAGAGGTGCGCGCGCACCACTGCCCGTTGGAAGAGGTGCGCGCGCACCGGGCGGCTGGGAGCCGCAAGAGACAGCTCCGGAGCCGCAGGTTGCCGACCTGTGCCCTAGGCTTATAGTTTGGTTGGACTCCAATTTAGAGCAAAAGTCTGCATATCCTGTCTTTTCCTCTATCTAGGGAAGTTTCTCCAATCCATCCTGTGTCCTCTTGATTTCTTGTAGAGTAGTCAGCACAGGACAGTCTTGGAGGTGTTGTTTGGTTTCTTGGAGTTACGGCAAATGTGGGGTCCTGAGGAGGAAGGTGAGTTTGCTGTTTAGTTACCTTCTAGGACAGAATTTTCTTTTACTTAAGCATTCTGCTAATAAGACTGTTATTAACAGCTTCTTTATATTATTGTGCTTCCGTGTTACCCAGAGGTATGTTCTGCAGAGATAAATGTTTTTTATCTGTTGGGACTGAGCAGTAGACTGAGAGGGAAAGAGGAGAGGCATAGAGAAATTTTTAGCCTTTGTAATGATTGAGATAAATTCTGAAAAACACTTTTTCTTAAAAACCTAATCCTAAATTTCTAAGTTTGCTTTGCTGTGTGATTTATCATTCATAAAGGAACCATTCCTGCTTGAATTTAGCTAAACTTTTCTTATAAATATATGTAATCGGTTTTGCCAAAGCTGCATATTCCCTAATTTTGTTTTTTCATTCTTATGTTGTTGACAAGGTTTCATTTTTCCAGTATTGTATCAGATTAGTTTTTGCCTATGTCAGCATGTCTTAAAAGACTGAGGTATTTTTATTTATGCCCTCTGAAATTATTCTTAATAATATATATATATATGGCATCAGTTCAAATTTTATTTTGAACATTTTTTATATTTTTTGTATATTTTTCCCAATACATGGGGAGGTGGGAGGTGGAAGGGCTTTTTACATAACCATTCCATGAGCAGAATGTCCCTTTTTTATTGTAGCATTGTTAGCCTCAGTTACAGATAGTTCTTGACTTACGACCACATTTGGGACCAGAATTTCTGTTGCTAAGCAACGCAATTGTTAAGTGAATCCTATGGCTGTTAAGTGAATCCAGCTTCTCTCATTGACTTTGCTTGTCTGAAGCCAGCTGGGAAGGTTACAAATAGTGATTATATGAACCCAGGACACTGCCATTATTATAAATTCAAGCTGGTTGCCAAGTGCCCAAATTTTGATTACTTGACCAATGGTTTTAAGTATGAGGACTGCTCGTAAGTCACCTTTTCAGTACTGTTGTAACTTTGAATGGTCACTAAACAAATGGTTATAGGCCGAGGACCACCTATATTGTATGGTTTATCCATCTTGTTAATCACTGACAAGGATATACTATATATACTAAATTCTTCTAACAATTTTCCCTCAAAATTGTAGCTTGGAATTAATTTTATGGATTTGCCTATAGCTCATTCTATTGTTGCACTGTAATTATTTCTTTGAAGTTTTGCATCCACTTTATCATGCATGTTTTAAATTTGTTGTGTCACCATATTATATTTCATTAATTTATAAATGTGTCTCAGATGTTCTTGAGTCTGCATAAGTTTCAAATTCTGTTATCTTTCTCAAGATGCTTCCTTCTTTCTGGAGGTTATTTCTTAATTCTTCCAGTAATTTGCAGGTAAGGTGGTAGTGTTGTGTCACCTAGAGCTTTAGATGGTTTTCACTTCTTTAAAATTATAATTTTTCTGCAACCCTCACAGACCACTGGTTCGAAACGGAAGGTTATCATTATTATAACAATGCTAGCAAAAACCTTGTTGCTTCTAGTTTTGAGTATCTGATATACTCAAGATTTTTTCATTGCATGTAACTCTCTCTTTCTGCCTTCTTTGCAGACAAAAGTCCACTTCTTTCTTGCAAAGACTCTCTGTGTTCTATAGTATTCTCTGCCTTAGCTGAGCCCAATATTCAACTTCAGTTGGTTGGAATCCAGATTCTGACATTTCTAGGATCTCGTCAAGGTATGTGTTATTCTTTGGTTTGAAATGGCATTCCTTGGAGGTAGAGGAAAGATCATATACTTTTTTTTCTCTCAAGTGCATTTTAGATGCTAGTGAGTATACATGTGTCTGGTTTGCTGATTAGCATAATTCCTAGTGTTAACAGCTGAGTTTCCAGCAAATTGATTTTAGTGGACTTTGTATATGTTGCAATTACTTCTACTTCACAAGAAACAGAATATAATATAGCAATTTTTTTTCTGTTTTAGAGCTTCTAGATCTTACAGATGTGGAAAAGCTTGCAGATTACTTTGCACAGTTCATCCTGAATGAAAAGGATTCCCAGATCAGGTTAGAACAATTCTCCTGATCAGACAAACAAGCCATTGAGAATTTCTGAAAAAGCATTTTTCCTTTTTATGATATTGGATATTTTATTAGTAATTTGCTTGCTAAAGAATTCCAATAGTGCTTAACTGTAAATTCTTCAATTTCAGATTTCCATATCTTGATCTAAGATTTTTACACAAGTTAATTAACATAAAATGGCATTTCTAATACTGCTGTTGTGATCCCATTTGATTCCTCATATTTGAATTTGTACAGCCATTCTTTTGATATTAATTTGTGTCTGAACACTCTAGGCTGGGTTCACATAACAAGATAATGCCCAAAGAAATAAGCCATGTTATAGCTCAGTGTGAAGTCCTGGATCACATATCATGCTAAAATAAAGTAAAAAAAAAAAGTAAAGGTCTAACACAGACCTACTTTCGCTTAGATTAGCATTTACAGATTAGTATTTTATGGAACTTGGCCAGTAGTATTAATTTTTCCATAGGTGTACCAGTTAATTGAGTTAAATTTCCAGTTGCTCAAGCCACCATCTAACCACGGTTCAAACCCTGTCAGATTATTTGATAATATGTCTAGTGAAAAATCCCTATCCTCTACTACCAGGTTTTAGTCTAACACTTCTGGATAGAATTTAGCGGTATCACTCATTGGCTCAGTGTTTATAACATTTATAAAACCTCACACATAGAATATATGGTATTACAATTTCAAAAATTTGATCCCCACAGAACGATCTGTGTATTTTATTATGGCATTCATTCTTACTTTTTCTATATCCTTAGTTTGGCAGCTATGGATGCTGCCGGCACCCTTGCTCCTGTCTACCCAGAAATCTTCAGCAAGTGTTTGGTTCAGAAGCTTTCAAAAGGACTGGACTCAGGTAGAATCTTTCCAGTGGATTCCTTTGTCAGTGGTTGCACAGAAATGCTAATTCCCTTTCTGAATTTCTCAGTAGTCATGTATACCTTCTAAATAGATTTATTGTAAATAAACTTAACGTGCATGTGGAAGATTGCTGTTCTATCCTGAGAAAGTCAGATTGTGACCAGACGAATTATATGATTGATATGTTCCAGAACTTCAGGACAATATTTCATCCCATCAGAAACATCTACAAGCTCTGGCAGCAGTATCCACCCATCCAAGTATTGTAAGGCAAACTGTTCCTGTCTTCTTGCAACATCTCCAGCAGATTCAGAAAGGTAACGTTTTAAATGGCGGTACTGGAATTCTATCTGATGTTTGAGATTGTATTAGAAAGACCCAGATTTCTGCAACAGTGGTGTTCTAAAAGGTGGAAAGACTTAGTAGAATCTGTGTGTGCTTGTATAGCCTCTTTCCACGGGAAGAGCACTGAACTCTAAAATTCTTAGTGTTTCTGCTACAGACGGTAAATCATTGTTCTATAAATATATATAGCAGGACTTTAAAGTTTGGACTAATTCTAAACTTCCTATGATTTTATTATTATTTATTTAATCTGTATGGTATTTGTTAAATAAATAAGAAAAACAATAAAAAATATTCCAATTTTCCACAATGCAGGGCAGCAGCTATGCAAACATACTCTTTGTTCATCAACAAAGTATAACTGCAGCCTGGGAAAATAAGAGATAACAAACTTTTCACACCAATAGAACCTTTTTTATGGGAAATAGAGAAATGAAATCATGTAGTGAGGGAGATGTGCTGTCAGGATATTTGTTGCACCCTATTATTGTCATGATTTAGTCACTAAACTTTAGTGTCTTTGAAGAAATTACTATCTCATTTATTAAATCTCACATCTTGGTTTATTAAGCTGAGAAATCAATTTAAGACTATGTGCACCATAGGCTTGACCTTGAAATATTCCAATCTCCAATGGTGGTATAACATTGTAAGTATGAAATAAAACAAATATGTTTTGAATGTTTGGTTTTGAAGTCAGTACAGATTTAAAATTTACTATTTTGAGTAGATTCATTTTATAGAAATTATAGACTTTCTGGTTTGATTACTTGCAATGAAGAGGACCAGAATGATTACATGCATAACAGCTTTGCCAATGATGCATTTGTAATCATTATGCCACAGGGTGATAATCACAGACAATGTATTGATCATTTTTCAAATATATGAATTATCAATAAGTACTATTTTTTAAATATTATGAGTTGTGGGTTTTAAAATTGCTCTTGTTTTTGCAGGCAAAATGCCAGCAAGTAATAATTCAGTGGTATCTGTGTGCCACAGCTTGCAACAGGTCGCCCTTCAGTGCCAGCAAAATGTTCAGACATATTGGTACTTCCATCAGGCGGTGGTGCCCTGCTTGCTAGGCTTAGCAGTGCAGGCTGCTTTGGAAGGTAGGATGGCAGAAATACTCAAGGTTTTACACCCTCTCAACTAAAGCAGTAGCTGTAGTTAAGGTTGGACTGTTCTTTTCCAGTCCTAGGTTGACTATGGCTATTATTTGTCTTCGTACTTCTGAGTTCTGAGCAAGAAGAGACATAAGGTTCTGTGTGTTTAAATTCATCTGTTGGGCTGCCCTTTATTCCTCCTTCATCTGTTTAGAGCTGCTTCTTATGTTATAATTTCTTCTCTCTGAAACAGCCATTAACAGGCAATACATTGGAAGGACCCCTGAAAAGAACTGATAAGAATTAACATCTCAATTTCTGTTACCACTTTCAGAAAATTCTCAAACAACACCCAACAAAGTTCTGCTAACAGAAGAAGCTTTATCATCCATGGTGTTAGTCATCAGTGCAGCCTGCATGCACTTAAGCCCAGAGTGAGTAACATGTCCCTTCCTGTGGTTTCTGAAGCTGTACAATTTAGTATTTCATTTGGATAAGACTGGGTTTCTGCTTGATGTAGATCCAAGATTAGGAGAGGTGTTGATAATCTCTCTCACTGTTCTCTGACATTTCTGTCTGTTGATACAGTGTCAATTATTATATCACGGCAGGTTGGCTGCCCAGAGTGTGTCAAAAGTGGTACCTCTCTTCCTAGATGGAGAACTTTCCTTCTTGACTGGAAACAACTATCTCGGTTCTTTTCAGCCCTTTCAGGTATTTGAGCCTAATCTCTGCTTACCCATTTATTTGATGCAATTCAAGGTGGTGTACATAAAGCTTCCTCTTTCTGTTTTTCCCCATATCACCAATTCCTTGAAGTGAGTTGAGCTGAGAGTGAGTGACAATCTCAGAATCACCCAGCCAGCTTCTGCGCCTGAGGGAGGACTAGCACTCATGATCTCCTGGTTTTTAATGTAGCACCTTAAGCACCATACCAAGCACCATTTCTTGTATGGAAAAGTGTGCCTAAAAATTTCTGGGTAACTTTCATAGTAAAAATGATGTCTTTTCTACAGGATGGGCCATGTCCAGCAGCGGCCCCAAGAAGACTGGTTGCTCTCCTTATGGCCTTTGTATGTTCACTGCCAAGAACAGTAAGTCCTGGGGAGAATTTTCAGTAGGGTTTTAGAGAATGGGATGGGATAATTTATGGTCTTTCAAACATCCACACCGTCAACTTCCATCTTACTAATCAACATTGCTGGTGATGGGGATTCTGGATATTGTGGATCAAGAACATTTGGAAATTTACTTGAGAGTAGATGTGCACTATGTGATGCCAAGGCGAGAAGCCAGTGTGCTGGTGGAAAGTTTGCTGTTACCTTCCTTCTGCAATGTCTGCTTTCCTTGCAGGTGGTAATTCCTCAACAGGATCGATTGTTGCATGAGCTACTAGCTCTTAGCTGTTCCTGTGACTGCCCATTCACTGCTACTGCTGCTGCAAAATGCTTTGCAGGACTGATTAACAAATACCCAGAAGGTAATACCTAGATAGAACAACGAATGCCATAGAATTAGGGTAATACTCTCATGCTACTGAAACCCTAAAACTGGATTGTGCTACATATCACTCAGTTTAATTATGAGAAAATGTAACACAGTTGTAACAGTTGCTCACTCTGTTTCTACTGTTTTCAGGGCCACACTTAGATCAGCTCTTGGAAATGGCCATAAAAATGCTGGAACGAGGCTTGAATGAAGGTCCCTATCAACGCCAGGCCCTTACTCTGCTGTTGTGGGTAAGTTTGCACAGTGTTGTATGCACATTCATCCTTCGTCCATGTTAGTGTCAAGAGTTTATTGTGTCTTCTTGTCCCTGCAGGTGAGTAAAGCATTGCTGCTACGCTACCACCCATTAATCACACAGCTGACTGACAAGGTGAGCTCCAGAGAAAAGCTGGAATTGTCATAAAGGCCAAATACCTTGACCTCTTCCTTAAACATGTCCTGGCGTTGTTTGCTCTACAGCTACTCCAGCTTTTGGGGGACACTGTTCTGGGCCCTGCAGTGGGTGATGGCTTTGCCTTGCTCATGGCCGATTCTACTGATGTATTGGGCAAGAGCTGTCATGCTGAGGTGCGTCTGATGTTCCGCCAGCGCTTCTTCACAGATTGTGTGCCACAGTTGGTGCAAAGTTTCCACACATCCACTCCTGGTAAGAAATTTTGTTTTATTCAAAGCATTTCCTGGTCAGTATACTCTCCATAGGAGAAAAGGAACTCTTTCCTGCTTTATTTATTTCCTTGCAAGGTTTGGGCTTTCTATTATTGCTTGAGGGACAGACAGGAGAATTTGCAGCCTTAATTGGCCAGCTCCGTGATTAGGGAAAGAATTGAGAAATAGGAGAATGAGGTGGCTTTCTCTTTGCTGCCAACAAGCGTTTCCACTAAGGGCTTCGGTCTGTGGCTGTTGGCATCCATTGCAAATGGATGTTGCGATGATATTTTTCTGGAAAAAATCTTTACTAAACTGTCTTTTTCCTCCTAGATGTGAAACCAAATTACCTGAAAGGCCTGTCTCACATATTAAATCACTTGCCCAAGCCAGTGCTAGTGACAGAGCTGCCTACTGTGAGTGTGAAACGAAGGCCAAGGTTCTCTTTACCTGTTGGGGGTTCCTTAAATCCAAGTGTATAAGAGTAAAGGAAATGTGACCCTTTCCTTCTCTTATTTGCCCATTCCCGCAGTTGCTGCCTCTGTTGCTAGAATCTCTGTCATGTCCTGACCATGTGGTGCAGCTTTCAACTTTACGTTGTGTACAGCCATTGCTACTTGATGCACCTCATGTTATGCATCTCCACATCGACACACTTGTGTGCAAGTTTCTTAACCTAACAGACAATTCTGCCATGGTGAGTATAGTATTTCCTTTCTCAGATTATTTTCTCCTTTTCTATCTGGAAGAAGCTTAGAAGGTTAATTACATGCCTTTTATGTGCTGCAGGCAATCCGTATTGCTGCACTTCAATGCCTCCATGCACTTGCCTCCTTACCTACCCCAGTGGTAAGTGATGAAAGCACTTGTGGCTGGTAATTTGCCAGATCATCTCCCTCATTAGTTTATAAGTGGGGCTGTAGTTGAATCCTCATTAAGGTGGTGCTTTCCAATTCTTGTCAGGTGATCCCATTCAAGCCACGTGTCATTCGAGCATTGGCCAAGCCTTTGGATGACAAAAAGCGCCTTGTACGTAAAGAAGCTGTCATAGCACGAGGAGAATGGTAAGGTTTACATTATTCCGCAGTACTGTTTCTTTTGTTTTTAATAGCAGCCCTGATCAACTAGGCCTCCTTGATATCAGCTGTTTAAAAAGCCTCTGTAATGAAATTAGTCATACAATGCTAAAATGGCCCTGAATAATATCTCTTTGATAATAAGCTCGGAAAGCATGGTTTGCAGTATGTATCCTTTCCTTTTCTCATCTAAATCTGTGATCTATTCCTTACAGGTTTCTGCTTGGGACACCTGGCAGGTGAAACATCACTCTGTGAATCCTGATTGACAATCTTTTGTGCAGTTTGCCTTGGGCCACTTTTCTTGCAGTTCAGCAAAGCTTTGGACAAAAATGGAGGAGTTTCCTTCCTTTTTTAAGGGTGGGCTGCCTTTTCTATAGGCTGCTGGAATCCTAACCACAGTGGTTGCAACCCTCAAGCCTTACTTTTTACTGCAGTGCAGTATGGCATAGAGGTAGCAGAATCTCCTGCCTGCAATAGGTGGGGTTAGAAAAATTAATAACCCATTTGTTGAAAGCTTCTGGAGAAGATGCCTCTTAAGGGAAAGACATTGAGCAAAGTGAGTTCAGTTCTGCTATTCTTCATCATGCTTCATCATTCTTATATTCCTCGTTTAGTGGTATAAAAATTAGCCACTATAAATCATAGCTAATATCTATTAGAGGAATTCAAACAATTTTCATTTATAATAATTTTGCACACATGAAATGCACGTAGTCATAAAATAAATTATTACAATTGGGGGTAATTATGAAATTCAGAATTATTCTAAATACAAATGGCAAGAACTATGGAAATGGCTACTTACAGTTGTTTAGCAGTCTTGAGTAGCTACATTTGAGAAAATATAAACTGGTGAAAGCAGACGTAAGGTTCATTTAGACTGACAATAGGAATGTGGTATTCTATAAAACACCAATTTAACAACTATGCATTGCCACTTGCTGTCCCTGCTTATCTTTTTTTGGGGGGGGGGAGTGTTAATAAGTTGGATACTTTAGGAAACAAAAGTGCTGGGCTGAAACTACTCATCATTTTTATTCTCTAAGAATACTTTTGGAGCTGAAAAATACTGGAAATAAAAATGGTGAAGCTTGGTTCTTTGCTATAAGAAATAATTGAAATAAAGCAGGGAGGAAGGTAAGGGCGATGTGAGTATAATATCATCCACCATGCTGACTTGAACAGTTCCAAGCTAGTTTGGTATTTAGCAAAATTGGCAACATCTAATCCCTTTTTATATTAATTAGTGCTGTTTTTATAAAGTACGAATATAGTATTCCACTTAGATTTTTATGAAGCATTTCCTATTCAATCTAATTTTGAAAAGCCTTAACAGTGGGATACTCCCCTGCTGTAAAAGACACTGTTAAGAAATAGGTTTCCTTGATTTAGTATTGTTGAAGGACATCTCATCAATGAATACAGAACTGCAACAGAACATGGATAAGAATAGATCACTGCACAGTGATCACAATAGTGAATACTACTGTGAATATTAGGAAAAAGCTGTACTTTACAAGAGTAAAAGATATTGGAATATAAAGCTGGGAAGGACTGCTGAAAAGTTCTTTTTAAAAGACCACACCATTTCAACTTTTTTTTTACTTAAAATAATATTTGGATGTTTGGTTCATTGAACATAGATCAATTAATAAATTGTGGGGCTCCAGGCTTAAATGCTTGACTATTTGGTTTCAATACTCTGAATTAACAGCTTATCTGGTGCTTTTTTTATAAATAGTTGGAGAAATGCAAGGCCATTCTGGCTAACTCAGATGTGTAATTTTTGCTACAAAAAGAGTTGGGATACTAGCCAGTAGTGCCATGTTCTGATTAGTAGTGTACTATATTGGTGAAGATTTAACTAGGTCAGATCCAATATAGATTTCTGCCTATTGGGAAAAGGATAACTCTAGACTCCTGTCTCTTTAAATAACCTTGTTAAGTGTGTTATAGAGACATACCATACATGTTCTGGAGCTTCAGCTGAATTGGCAAGAACTATTGCCAATCAATGTAGAAACATTAATTTATCCCACTGACTGGAAAAACAACTTGTTGAATATAGCCTGGATAGAGATTGGTAATGGACATGTTGCTTAGTATCAATGCTGCTTGAAATAACTATTGAATCAGAAGTCAGCATTAAAAGTAAAGAATTACTATTTTTTTAAAAAAAATTAGTTTAGTCTTGTTAGTTATGAATCAGCAGTTTGTATTAAAAAAAATTCACTGCCCGTTTTCCCACTAATGAGATGATTGTTTTTATATTTTATTTTTATGGTAAAAAAAATCTCAGTCCTTACAGGAAGAGCAACAAGACCTAATATGCCAGTTAACTTCCTTGAGTTAGGGAAAGAACTATTTGCCCCTTCTCAAAACTGACAATACTTTGCTCCAGCCCCATTGGACTATGTGCAAAACAAAACAGATACAGGCAATAGATCCCTGACTGCAACTGGAGGCATTTCAGTCTCCTGTGGGATGAGCAGTTCTATTGCAGATATGCCACTGTGATATTAACCTGCCAGTGTAGGGACCATGTCTTCTATTACGCTTCCCAATGAAAGAAGCCTGTAGTTGGTACACTTTGTTCTTAATCCTACTCAAATTGCCAAAAGAGGCGTCTTCTGTTGAGCAACACAGGGAGGAGTTTTCCAATTCAAGCCAGATCCATAAGGGGGATGTGTGGAAGGTAGTAGAACTCGAGTGATCCAGTGTCTGGGAAAAAAGAGCAGAGCTTCGGTAAGAAATATGTACAAGTAGTCCTCAATTTATGACTGGTCATTTAATGACCATTTGAAGTTAAAACAAACTCAAAAGTTACTTATGACCCATTCTTGAAGTTATGATTGCCATACTACCCTTGTGGTCACATGATCATATTTTGGTTGCTTGGCAACCAGCTCACATTTACAATGGGTTGCAGCATCCCATATCATGTGATAGCATTTGCAACTTTTTTGCCATTTTCCGTCAAAAAATACCAGTAGATAAAATGGGTTCACACTTGGCCACATGATTTGTTTAAAGAATATGGTAACTTGCTTGATCATCATAAAAACAGTCATAAAATCAAGTCTGGTAATATGGCACCTTGACTTTTAACCAAAATTTTGGTCCCAATTGTGGTTGTAAATCAAGAACTACCTGTAGTACAGGAAGACATGCAAGTCAGTTTTATTACTGCTTCCATTAGCATTTTCTAACTGCCAGGTACTTAGACAATGAGGTTATGAGTCTAAGTAATTCCAGTTATTATAATTTGTTCCCTCAATTGGAACATCCATCCTATTCTAATATATATAGTACATGCACATTTGTTACCTCTGTCTTTCGATACCCAGGAAAACCTTCCAGTTGCCCAGTGGACCAAAGCTGTATGGATTTCGAAATATCTAGAGCCAAGAGAAAAAAGGAGAATGAAATACTGTCCAATTATTTTGATTTTAACTCAAGTATTCTTCCTTTTTCTTTAGAGGAGAAAAGGTGTGTGTATTTCAGTATGATTGGCAAGGACTTCAGATATTTAACAATAACAGAACTGCATACAAAGCAGCTTTAAAATATACAATAAAGATTTTTGTGCTGAACGTGTCAACCATAGTAAAAGAAAATACTCTTGAAACAGCTTTTTGCCTTCAAAATTCCTTGTATCTTGATCTGAATTTTAATTGATGAATTCTAAGTTCCTAGTAAGAAAGGCCTATAAGTTTATCTGTGATGAATAGATCTTATAAGAGAGACCATCAAAAACTATAGAAACAGGGAAAAAAATAAGTTAAACCCTTCACTATATGATGGTAATATGTATATAGAAGTCTAAACACATTAAAATTACCCAAATAAAGTAGTATAAAATTTAAAGTTACAATGAACTGCAGTGTAAAAAATGCTGTGTGTTCCTAGAAGACAGAAGAGTGAAACAGGCAAATCTGAAAGATTTGTAGATTTAAAAGGCATTCTAGAACGAACTTTCAGTCAACAGTTGAATGGGTCTGTTCCCTCTTTTTCTTTCTCCCTTTTGGAGATTCAGCCTCTTCCCTTACCTTGCCCTTTTTTTGTAGCCTCTTTTTTTCTTTGCGATTGATGTGTCTTTCGATGCTGGTCTCCCCACGGGTGATGAGGGCTGAGTGCCAGAGCATGAGGGCACCCAACGCCAAGGCTACTGAACTGAGAGAGCAGTTTAAAAAACAAGGATGTCAAACTCTGCTAAGAGGAAGACTTGTAAAGATAATGAGTGGTGGAGCGTCATGCAAACTGGGATACTTGGCAGCTTTCTGAAAGTTTCTTGAAGTAGATTTTTCCCCTCCCGGCACTTTCCACCAAAGAACTAGATCAGTTACCTGCAGAGGACCCAGGCGTACACTATGCTCTTGTGGAAAGCTCGCTGGCGGAAGGAAAAGGTGGGTGGTGGTGTCTGAGAGTAAGTCTGCAAGTAAGAGCAGATGTTGCCACAATTAGAAGCAAGAATGCAGGAAAGAGCAAAGAGAGGGCTTTCTAGGACAAACAAATGGGATGGAAAGCACAACAAGCAAGCCTGATACATTTTTAGGGCACAAAGACCATGGTCATGAGAGCGATGGGCAGAGCACTGGGACCCAGGACACATTTTCCTTACTCCCCATTAGCACTTGTCTTTCAAAAGCAGATAAAACATCTGGTTCTGGAAATATTCCCTCCATGTATAGGGACAAAATGACAGTTGAATGGTGTTCCATAGCTCCCTTGTGAGCAAGAATGGAAGAAGTGTGTCTGCCCAGGAAATTAACAGTGAATTGTTGTGACAATCACTTTTGTAGAATCAGAATGGAACTAAAATGGTAAACTATATGCCCTGTCCTGTCCTTGACTTGAACAGCTGATGAGCAGATACCCCACCTGATTGGCTGTCACGTGCAGTTTCTCCTTGTCAAGTAGTTTCATTTTCTATCGGATGGAAAAAAGGCCACCGGTTACCCTCACTTAATTCTTCTTGGCCTATATGCACCCCTGCTGCATAGGGCAGCACCTCTGCATGTTTCAAGGCCTTCTCCCCTAAAGAAAACATGCTGCCTCCTGTGCTCACCTCAATGGCAGCATAAGCTTCCCAGAACATGTCCCAGCCACTGACACTGCTGTAGATGCAGCCCATGGTCATGAAAAGCATGAAGGAGAAGAAATAACGATGATTGTAGTGTCCCACACAGTTGTTAAGCCATGCTGTCTCTTCAGGTTAAAGATGTTTTAACTCCATGGAGAAAGCCAACCTTTTCCCATTACAACAGAAGATAGCCCAGCCTACAAAAACTACTCATGCTTAATTGCCACAGCATTTTGGACCTTCAATGTGAACCACTTGTGTTAAAATAAGAAGGCACCAATTTTTCCCCCAATCACTTGCTTTGGCCAAATTTTCAAGAGCTCCCGTTCTGTTTCTGGGAACAGAATCACTTAGATTTCTTCAGTCCATCTGAACCTGATTCATTATCCTTGGTCCTATTGCAGACCTGCAAAAGGATACGGCAATGATGGTCCATCTTCAACACACACCTGTGGGAGGGGAACAGCATTAATTTTAATCACAAAAGGGTTGATATGCAGCATAACTATTAACAAAAGAACAGTTCAAGCATAGAGCATGAAAAATGAAATAAACCAGAGGCTAAGTGCATATTACCCTTTAGTAGAGACTTAATGGACCATGATCATTAGTTCCCAGTCTTGGGAATAATAATTTATTAAGCTTGTATACTACCCTACTCTCAATAACTTGGCTCATAACAATCAAGGAAACTGCAATAAAATCAATAAAATGCAAGAAAGATGGCTAGTGTGATGGTGAGAGGTCTCACTGCCTGGGTGAAGAGCCAGGTCTTCATGGCTCTTCTAAACAGGAGAATTGGGGTCATCCAAATCTTGGGGGGGGGACCTCTTCCAGAGTGCAGTTGCTGCTATCGAAAAGGCACTTCTGAGGTCCAGAGATGACATCAAAGAAACTTGGAATACACCACTGCAGGATTGAACTAACCAGTCAGCAGTTAGAGAATACAGGCAGTCGTTTAAGTAACCCAGCCTTATGCCATGTGGGCTTTATACATAACAAGCAACACCTTAAATTGCACCCAGAAGCAATCTGGAAATCAGTGCAGCTTACATACTATGATTAATAACAAAGTAGTTTTTGATTTTATTGATTACTTTATAATTAATATTACAAAAGCTAATGATAAGTTTCTGTGCCCAAAGAAAAAAAAGCTAATGATAAGTTTCTATGCCCAAAGACAAGACTGTGTGTACTCTACAGATGCATAAACACAAATAAAACGTACAGCATTAGCTGTTTGGAAATGCTAACTTTCATTTCTAAAAATGAAATTGCTTTAGGTGATGAAATTAAATATTTTTTAATTGCTGAAGAGTACAAAAAAAATTCAAATTCAACAGAAGAAAGAGAAGTAGATTTAGATTTTAAAGCTAGAATCTACTTGTAACCCCAGCGGTAACGGAACTCATATAAGATCAATACATAGGAATTTATCGGATTTGTGTAATTTTTTTCTCTTCTTATAAACAACTCTTTTTGTGTCAGTGCAAATTTCACTTTGGGAAAAAAATTACCACACTTCTACATTTTATAACGCAGCTGAAACACAACATAGGGAAAATTAGACTCTGCTGATGATGTTATCTAGTTGGGTAATGAAATGTCTGCAAGAAAACAATCAAGCTCAGTGAGCATTCAGGACTCCACAATTCAACCCTGAACTGCAAATACTCTCTTCTAAAAAAGAGAATATTAAGCTAGTCAGTCCTACTGTTGAGGCAATTATGAGATTTAAAAATGCCACTATTAACACTTCTACCTCAGAGAAACTTCGCAGCGTATAAATACATGCATTGGATGCTCATGTTGTATTATTCTAAGTCCAACTATTTGAGCAGTTGGTTAAAATACAACAAACAGGAATACACTGAAGGGAAACTGGTAATCAGAATGAAGACTAACAGATCCTTAAAAATTCTTTAAAAACTTCTGCTAGACCAGAGTTGTATGTCTAATATTTCATGTTCACAAATTTGCAGAAGCAAACCTAGTTAATTTTCATAATTTGAGATGAAGTAGCAAGAAACGAGACTTGCAGAACCTCTTATGGGGTCACCGTATGCCTTGCTACAAAAGAGGCTAAGAGTAGAGTAGAGCTTTTTAAAGGTTTCCAAATAACAAGGATGACCAAAAAAAAGTACAGATGGCAGGGAAGGATGAAAGAAATTAACACAATTATGGCTCACCTATTGCAGATGCTACAGTGGTGGGTCCGGGCAGGTTTGGGGGCAATACATTTCCTGCAGATTGACACAGCAGCAAGATCATTCTTTGGGTGCTGTAGGAAGGGGAAAGCAGTAGTTTTTGAGCAGTAGTTTTTGAGCATCCGATAAATTGTTTCTCAGTCTTTTCGCTAAAATCAATTGTAAGTATTACTGAGTAGCAAAGATACTGTCTTTTCTTTCTTATCAAAGATAATGATCAGAAGCTTTCTGGGACAATGTTTCTCAACCTTGGCAACTTGAAGAATGTGGACTTCAAGCCACCAAGATTGAAAAACACTACTCTGGGGTATGTGTTGTTCACAGCATGTGAACAATACCAATTGTTTTGGGTCCATGACATTTCATAGTAAAATCACTAGTGGTCATGTTTCCATAACATATTTATCCATAGTTAACTGAGTCCAATATTCTGGGTTTACACAACACACTGAATCATAAATTAACAATATGGTCTGCATAACACACAAGGCTGAAATGTGGTTGGCTGGAAGATAGTTCATTAAGCTGTGTGAACCCAGGTAGACAGAAAAAGATAGGAAACATGCTGAGCTGCCCTGCTTATGAATATAAAACAAACACTAAATACTAAAGAAGTCCAAACATAAATATTAAAGCCTCTGTCCTACCTGTGGTGGATAACCAGGCTGAGTAGTGATAGCCATGTAGTAATGGAAAACAATCATGACAAGGTTCCAATGGCCATAGATAACGTGCCAGAAGATCCAGGCAATGGGGTAGGTCTGGATAATTATTGGTAGGAGGCAAATGTACACTATGCCCACTACAGAACTGGTCAATGTAATCACCAGAGCTACAAACACCTGTTGAAAGGATAAAGGAATTTGAACTAGCAAGACACTATATTCCAAATCTGCTCTTTGAAAGAGAAAGGGCCTGTGGCAGATACATTTCTTCTTGTTTTCTGGAAAGCTGAAAGAAATAGTAAACAGATTCTATGAAGTCCTAATGCCACGTCTTCACACATATTCAGTTCTTTTTTTTAATTTCCTGGCTTTAGTAGTTTGAAATATGTAGCTTGAAAACTGGAGGTGTAACTTTATTAATGCAGAAAATATTTCTCCTTAAACTCCAAATTTTGTTTTGTTTTTCATTTCATTTTCATTTCATTTCATTTATTATATTTGTATACCGCCCTTTTCCCGAAGGACTCAGGGCGGTGAACAGGGCACATAAAAAATACAGAATACAAAAATTAAAAAAGAATTAAATAAGAGCCCGAGCTAAAAACAGTAGAATAATATTAAAAATCCCCAATAAAAACCCCAGCACATCCCCCATCAGGCCAGGCCGGCTTGCTCAAATAGGTAGGTCTTCAGACCGCGTCGGAAGGAGCAATGGTCAGGTGCCATCCAGAGCTCAACCGGCAGCTGATTCCATAAAGCCGGGGCGCCCACAGAGAAGGCCCTCCCCCTGGGGGCCACCAGCCGACATTCTCTGACCGGTGGCACCCTGAGGAGGCCCTCTCTGTGGGAACGCACAGGGCGGAGGGAAGTTGACGCCAGCAGCAGGTGATCCCCGAGGTACTCCGGTTTTTCTAAGTACTCACCACCCCAAACCAACGAGTGACATGATCTACCAGCCAGTATATAGGCTCAAAGAGAGCATCAAGAGCTGTGTCGCCATCAGCAAAAGAGTTGTAGAACAGAGAGCGCAAGCAAAGATGCCCGTATAGCCACAGTTGTTCCACTTGCTGGGTCAGCCAGAACCGGCGCCGCTGACCTATCCGCAAACATTTCAGGAAGAGACGCATGACAGCGGAGTACATCCGCCGGCGACTCCTCATCCCTGCTGCTCAGAACCTGGGAAGAAAGGAGGAAGTGTTAGAAAGTACTTGACAGGGCTTGGTGAGAAAACTTTGGCACCAGACATTCAGAGCAGTGCTCTGGGTACTGCTCCATTGTCATCTTGTTAGGTAATGCCTCACTGCAAGTAAGTGAAGAAATCTTTGCAATCATGGTTAGCATTGCGGCTGGGGAATCAATCTCACTTTGGATGTCTCCAGTACAGCATTGGTGGAAGAGTTATGCTCTCTTCCATAATACCAATGGGGATAATAACACAGAAATAAGGAATGTGACTTTGCTGATGCTTCTGCTCACTTTCCTAGGCTGAACAGCACATGCTTATTGTATTCAGAATGCAAGAAGTGCTCAGAATTTGCTCTACAATTGCCCAAAGAACACATCTTTTATTATTATGTTTGTATTACTTTTTTCCCCTGCATAACTTCAGAGAACCATAATAAAGGGGGGAAAAGAATGAACTCAGAGGAAGCCAAAAATACAGCAAATGATGAGGATATTAGAGCCGATGAAACTGGCATGGTCTGGAATCGTAATCCAGGATTAGGCACCTCTCTGAGATATTGGACATCAGTTCTCTATAATCTCTGTAGCCAGTGTGAACATCATTTAAACTGTTAAGAAATAACTGGAATTTAGCCCAATATTGTTGAACAGGATATACTATATAGAGCACTTTAAGATTTAAGGACAAGTAATGTAGCTAGATTTTTTTCTAAAAGATCTTTGCTTTCATTCCTCATTCATGCTTTCATCTCTTTTTCTAAATACCAAAGTATTCCATAATCACTAATCCCTCTCAAAACTAATCTCTTCCTTGGCATCTCTGCCTCACTGGAGCCAATCATCCCACTTAGACTAGCTAGCCTATGGCCACCAAGGAAGGCCAACTGTTTAAAATATAACTTTTACCTGTTTGTAGAACTCCAGCATCAAGCAGCTGCTAATCAAAAAGCAGGAAGGAACTTGAGCTGGATCAGCTCTGGAGAAAACTGATCTTGGTCAATTAATATTAAGTGAGAATGACTCTGGGAAGTCCTCTGTGGGAGCCAAAAGCATCCTAGTAAGGTGATGCTATGGCAGATCAAATTAAATTTTAGCCAATGTAAAATTAGACCCACATGTTTCTGTCTAAAACTGCAGCAACCGTTACTGGTTTTATGCCAACAAAATCTTAATATCTCTCTCTTCTTCAGTTCTTATTTCAAATAAGAGTTCTGCTATAGTTAATAGAAAACATATAATTTACTTTTAACTTTATCCTTGCATATGGAGTGGAATTCTTTCTTTGGTATTGAGGAACCGCGTTCTGACGTCTGAGGGTAATTTACCAAGTGCAAGAGTGTGGCTTCTTGCTAAGTTCCAGAAGAAACCAAACAAATAAATATGTGGAAAGCTCTAGGCTTGCAAAACCAACCTGAAAACTATAAACAATAAAAATCTACTATCCTGAAAAATCTAAATGTCTGCTTGCATTCCATCATTGCTCAAATTTTCAGGCATCCCACTATCAATTTTAAATACAATAATGCGCCCCCCCCAAGTATTAAAAGGTTGCCCATCCTTTGTAAAGATACAATATGACTGCACAGATTAAGCAGGGATATCAGTTTCTCGCACAAAAATATTTCATGGTGAGTCAAGAATTACCTGAATCCACTTCATATAATCGTATAATATTTACAAAGAACAGATCTCAATTAGTTTTCTTGGGGTAGGATATTGAGAGGGAAGATTAGAAGACCCTGGTAATTGTGACAGGCCAAAAATGCTTGCATTAATTCAATAAGCACACGAAGGCTACAGAATAAAATCATGTAAGCATATACTGTGTATTTATGCTCACACTTAAGTATTTTGTGTGCCGCCAACCAAATTTGCACCAAGACACCCACGACATAACGGGACCTACGAAGAACAGCCAATGGACCGCTTTCTAAAGGTTGTTATACTTCCTGACTCTTCGAAGTTGAACAAGGTGTGCTCGGGCTGTAACTCCGCCTCTGTGCAAACCTCAGCTACTTAGGCACATGTATGACTCTGGCAACAAAAACCGCAGATGGAGAAGGAGACAGAAAAGAACTGTCTCATCTATTCAACGGAATCTTTGGACAAGGCCAGGGCTTAAGAAATGAAAACACGTCTGCTTCAGCTAATCGTCCCTTTACAGACGCGAGAAAACAAAGCCTCTTAAAGAGATCTTGCCAGCATACATTCCAAGGAGAAGGCTAGGCAACCTCGGCTCTTTTATGACTCATGGACTTCAACTCCCAGAATTCCTGAGCCAGCTTGGCTGGCTCAGGAATTCTGGGAGTTGAAGTCCATGAGTCATAAAAGAGCCGAGGTTGCCTACCCCTGGGCTAGGCAATTCTTCGGCCCGCGAAGGAGACTTCATCCCAGCTTCTTTTCACAGCAACAAGCAATATCCACGCAAGAAAACACGGGGCTATCAGAGACTTCAGCAAGAAGGCTAAGCCCTAAACAGCAATGCAGGAACCTCTGGAGGCGCCAGCCGGTGGAACCCAAAGGCGTTTACCCAGTAGACATCACTGGAAAATCGGTTTCCTTCATCTCTTCCCCGCTTACCTGGAGCTGCCATTTTGGGGGCTCAGTCAACCCCACGCTATAGACCCCTCCTCGACTACCGGAGCCTTCCCGGCATCATTTTTTTCCTCCTCATTCTTATTCGCACATGCGCGACTACACGTTGGCTAAGCTAACTGAAACTACACTTCCCATCATTCAGTGCGCTTGAAGGGCCATTCTTTTCCGCCGGCCTTCTAGTTACAGTTACTCTGCAACATCCGAGGCCGGGTCTTGGGGTGGTATTCCGAAGAACGTGTGCTTGGAGGAAGTAATGTGAGGGTGGGATCGCCCAATGAGAATTCCAGCCACCCGCGGGGAAGACGCGGCCTAGCGCGAAGTCCTTTCCGCCGCCTGGGATGGCTCCTGCGCGCTACTGTGTTCCTGGTGGGTGACCGGGAGAGGGCGGGATGGGGTCCGCTCAAAGAAGAGCCGTTCCTTGGTTGAGAGAGCTAATTTCCTGGGCCAAGCTCCGGAGCGTCTTGTGGGTAAAATGT
This sequence comes from Vipera ursinii, assembly GCF_947247035.1. Taxonomy (NCBI): domain Eukaryota; kingdom Metazoa; phylum Chordata; class Lepidosauria; order Squamata; family Viperidae; genus Vipera; species Vipera ursinii. Next base: position 44,872,282 of record NC_139518.1, read on the forward strand.
CTGGTATTTGCTTCAGCCCCAGAGCGAGAAAAGGCTGAATTTGGGGCTCGGTGAGTTGGTTTGTAGGACACAGATAACCGCGATCATAGGGTTTGTTGGGCGTCGGAATCATAAAATATATCTACGAATGTAACTGGAAGGAATCTGATCATCCAGACCAGGGGTCGGCAACCTCGGCTCTTTTATGACTCGTGGACTTCAACTCCCAGAATTCCTGAGCCAGCTTGGCTGGCTCAGGAATTGTGGGAGTTGAAGTCCACGAGTCATAAAAGAGCCGAGGTTGCCTACCCCTGATCCAGACCAACCCTCTATTCAGTGGAGGAATCCTCTATTTTCCCCCACAAATGGTCATTCGGCCCTGTTTGAAAAGCTAGCAGAGACCTTCCGCGGTTCTAGGCAGAATATTACACATTTTATCGGTCCATACCATCTAATCTAGCAACCTGTCTCCTCTCCAATTAGATGCTTCGGGAAAGCTTTCAACCCGAGCATTTTGTGTACTTGGATTTTCAGAAAACCTTTGTAGTTCTACATCACCGGCTCTTGAGTAAAGTTAGCAGCCACAGCATAAGAGGACCTATTTCTTAAGAATTGCTAATTAATTAAAAAAATCAAAAGCAGAAATTAGAAATAAGTGGGAAGAAAAAAAGTGAATTTTTCAAGATTCCATGCGGGGATCAGTGCTTTTAAGCATATCCATTAATAATCTTAAATATAAGTGCAGAACTGCCCATATTTACAGAAGATACTAAAATATTTAGAATAATCAAAAGCAAAAGTGTTTATGAAAAGCTCCAGAAGGATCTGTTTAAAATGGGTGAATACTAATCAACTGTGATTCAATTTAAATCACTTTTAGGCAAAACTATGTATACATGAAAGAAATCCCAGTTGACACTGATCTTGGATTCATAGTGGATAACTCAATGAAGATATCAACTTCATACCTAGTGATCATTAAGGAACAGACTGAAATTAAAACTGGCAAATTGTAATGCCCATAGACAATTATTTGGTATGCATTTTGAGAAAAATTATATAAAATAGATGGGAAAAATGTAGAAAACAAACATTTTGCCCATGAATCAAAAAAACTAGAACATGTAGGATTTTTTTCTTTGGAAGGTCATTTGAGCAGGAACATGATTAAGATGTACAAAATGAGGCATACTATGGAGAAAGTACTAAAACAAAAAATATACCTCAAAATATTAGGATCAGGGCCATCTAATGAAATTGATTAGAAAGATATTTAGAGTTGACAAAAGAAAGTATTGTTTTACATAGTGCAAAATTAATTTGCAGAATTAATTACTATAGGATTTGACAAAAATACTTCATCTGGATGTTTTAAAGGGGATTAGATAAATTCATGGATGACATTAATCAAAGCCTTCCAGTTTTGAGATGTATTGTTGCTTCCAAATTAGGGATTCCATCCCTCTACTGTAGTATTAGCTGTAGGTATAGTGCCATCTGCTTGAAAACACTTCAGAGGTTTCTGCTTGGCCATGGTAAGAAAGTGTTGGATTAACCATTGGTCTGATCCAGTTGGTTTATTCTTGTGTTCTTATTTTTTCTCTTTACTCATTTATTCTATCTATAGTATCTATTAATGTTACACACAAACTCATGTACATATGTCACAGAGGAAGTAATTTCTAGTGAGAGCAATCAGACATGAGTATTTAGAATATGAGAAGATGTGACGATGGGAAAACAAGCTGTTTTGTCTTGCCTTCTATTTCACAGGAGAGCGGCTCTGCAGTTTGGAGGAAGGAACCCCTGGGAATGGCACCTATACACGCCATGGTTCTATCTTTGCCTCTCTGGCTGGTTGTTTCATGAAGAAAAGTGAGAATGGCGTGGTGAGAATCAATATTTCTGCATAGAAATACTCATCAGCTTCTTAACTTCTCAATTGTGACTGGGTTTTCAGTTGTAAGGCGTGCACCCATGTCACTGGACCTGATTTTATTACCAATATTACAGTAGTCATTAAGCTGATCATGTAATTGTAAGTCCAAATCACATGTTCGTTAAATGTATCCTGAGGTTATAAGTCTGAATCCAGAAACAGCAAAAGATGCTGGAAACCTGTAAAAATAACCTTGCAAATTGTGGTCACATGATTGCAGGACACTGCAACCAGTTGTAAATTTGAGCCTGCTTCCAAGTGCCCAAAATGCAGTCATATGATGGGGGGGGGGAGAGGAATGCAACATTTTACAATAGCCAGAAGTGTTTTATGGGCTGTAAAGCACCCTTTCCAATGCCATTATAACTTGTGAAACATTAAACAAGGACTGCATGTAGCAGTATGTGCTGTGGATGACAGTGGGAGGGATAATGACAAGGACTGCATGCCTTGAATAACATGACATACAGGCAATCCAAAAGGGGTTGGACTTCAACTTATCACTTGGTGGTAGCTCAATGCATGGATGAATCTTGCTGGTTTTGCACCCTCCCTATAGCTCCCGGTAATCTCTGTGATGAGAGATGTGGAATCTCAGCTACTGCCCGATGTGGGAGCCACAGTGACCTGCAAGGTAATCTCAGCAGATTTACCTAATAATTTCATTGTTATTTTTAACCCAGCAATTAGTGTCATGAAAATAAAAGGTAATACAAATGGATAGAATGCTATATTTACCCATAAGTGAAGAGTATGTTTACCCCACCCCCACCCCCTGCAGATCATCTTTGGAAGCTCATGTTAGATTTGCCAACAGTGTGATGAATGAAACAAATGTTTTTGTTTAATCTTTCTCTGGTATTAGTTAAATATGGGATCATTTTCCCTACAATAAAATGAGTATGTCAAACCTAAGTCACAATCAAAATCATAATATATTGCCAGTGTTTCTGTCTACATTTGTTTTTACTTACATTTTTTAGTTGTTTAGTCCCTGCATTCAATATTTAGCAGGCCTACTGTGATGTTGCAGAAAGAGAAAAGGCTTATATATCCCAGGTTGGAGATTAGCTTGTTTATATTTATTATGTAGAACTGAAGTATTATCAGTTACAATCCTGAAGTTATAAGAGAGAGCAGATCATTGCTAAAAGTTACTTTCTCTCTTCCTCTTTTCCACTTCAGGTTTGCAGTATTAATTCTCGTTTTGCCAAGGTGCATATTTTGTATGTTGGTTCTACACCATTAAAATCCCCGTTCCGTGGAACAATACGGTATGAGGAAAACTTGTTTGTGGACATTTTTTGAAGGTGGCATTAGTGATGAGAGAATAAGCAAACTACAGTATGTTAATACTCCATCTGATTCTCATTGATATTTGAGTGATAATGAGAATTGGAAATAATGTTGGTTTTTAAGCTCTGCTGATTATAATTTTTTCATATAATTAGCTAACTTCTTTCTAAATTATGCTATTATGCAATATACATGTTTTATTTTATGTATGTATTTATTAAATTTATTGACTGCCCACCTTACCACAAGGATAATTGGGTGGTTTACAATATTAAAAGATAAAATATTACAAAGCCCATACACAGTACAAATATAAACATCAACTGTAACTAAAAGATGGAAAGGGAGGGAGTAGGATGCATGGGGAGCAGAGGGATAAAGTTGCCTTGTTCTATAAGATTAGTTGAAGAGGGGATAGAAGAAAATGGCAAAATTACAATTTCATCTTTTCTTCCATTATAGCAGAGAAGATATCCGAGCTACAGAGAAAGACAAGGTTAGATAGCTTTATATTTGGTTATATCAAATGAAGGAGATATGGCAGAGAAGCACTTTTTTTACATTAATATGTGTGAACTTAAAGATATGTTCAATCATTTTATTCCACGTGTATTGGTATAGTTTCCAGATGATTGCTAAAACTTGTTAGGAACAAAAATTGCATATTTGGGGTAGTAATTTGAGTACTAAGGTAAGAATACCGATGGTTAACGACCACTCATTCAGCGACCATTTGAACTTATAGTGGCACTCAACGTTCCATGTGTTGCAGCCCCCATTCCCCCATGCTTACATGATCACGATCCGTTTACTTGGCAAATGGCCTGGATTTTGGACCTTTGGTTGTGATTTGCAAACATCCCTGCTGACTTCCCCTAAGCAAAGTCAATGGGGAAGCTGGCAGGAAGTTTGGATCACATGAGGTCCTAGCTTAACCACCCATAATAATTCGCTTAATGACAATAGCTGGAGACTGCTGGGAATGCCATTGCCAAGGAGTGTGGTCACATGACATTACACTTTACATCACTTAGTGATGGAAATTCCAGTCTCAGTTATGGTGTTTAAAGCAAGGGCCACTTCCTTTTTTAAAAATGTCATGATTATTTCAAACCTTTCTGTATCCAAACCTGACTTGCTTAATTGCTCTATTTGCCAGAGACATTTGTCCCTCAAAATTGTCCTTGCGTTTTGACATTTGCTTTCTCTTTCCTCCTCCTTTATATGTTGATAGATAGAAGTTTACAAGAGTTTTCGGCCAGGAGATATTGTTTTGGCCAAAGTTGTATCCTTTTTCTGTGGTTGTCTTTATGCCTGCGTTTGTGATTTTTTGTGGAAATTTTCTGACTTTTTCCCTTAACCTGTGGACTAGATCTCTTTAGGGGATGCGCAATCAAATTATTTGCTGACCACAGCAGAAAATGAGCTGGGGGTAGTAGTGGCTCATAGTGAAGCAGGTAAGAACGGATATTTTCTGAATAAACTGAAAAACCATAACTTAAATGTACACACTGGCACCTTTTCAAGTTTCAGCTCTCTGCAGATGTGATTTTGTGGGAAATATCAGGGATGCCATAAATGTCACTATATCTAAATGGGAAAATCTAGAATAATATCCAGTCCACATAAACAGCTGTTCTTCAGTGTCAAAGTGAAAGCTGTGTATCATGGTGAGTCGTTTTGAACTGGAATTATTGAATTTAAAGATAGCAAGGTTGTGACAACATCGGAAACTAATTGCAGGGTAATTTTCAAAAGCATAGGACTTTTTTTTCCCCAGGAGTTTATGTCTATATAAATATTGACTTTTTTTATTTCAGGTGTACAGATGGTGCCAATAAGCTGGTGTGAAATGCAGTGTCCCAGTACACATGGCAAGGAGCTGCGCAAAGTAGCCCGTGTTCAGCCTCAATTTCTACAGACATAGTGAAAGATTCATACACCAAAGCATATGACTGGTAGCAGGAAAGATTAATCCTAGGAAAAGAACCAGAGGAACTTGAAAGAAAAAAAAAAAGCAACTTCAAGAATGTTGCAGAGCTTTTTAGTGAAGGACATTATGATTAGAACTTTTTACTTTCAATTTGGCAACCTAATTTTGTTTTGTAATTCAGAAAACTTTCTACTCTGATTTCTGCCTTCAATTGAAGGAGCTAAACTCTGCTTTAGAAAAGCAAAAAGGATAAGAAAACAATCTATAAAGGCTACCTGCCTGCATTTTCGCTTGTAAATTACAAGTCATTGGCCTGCCCAGGAAGTAAGCCTAAATCAATATCTGTTTCTCTTAAAATATACTTTAATTGCAAGCCCTTTTGAATCTCAAGTTATCACAGTATCACAAAAAAATGGAATAAAAACTAGGAACTTGACTGTAAAAAATGCTAACAAGCTATATTTTGACTAAACTACTGAGGCAGTCTTATACAGTGGCACTCAGTCAACCTCTGGCATGTGAAATTATGCAACACTGCATCTTTTGACAGTATATATGATAGTGAGATATGCAGAGTCCCAAAAAATGCATTTTTCAGCATCCTTCTGGTGCTCAAACTTTGGAAATGTTTCCAGAGGTGAATGCAAAACAGATATTCTTGACCATGATTTTTTTAATAAAATCCCACATCAGAATGTTTTCCTCCACCTATCCATGTCCTTGTATTTCCTGTACATATTGTATCTTGTATTTGACATCACATGGGATGCACGATATTTTTCAGTCAGTGTTGTATACTGCTTTGGAGTGGCATTTGAGGAGCAACACAAATGAGGTCCCCCCCATATATTTAAACCTTCACAAATCAAGTTGCGACATCCAGAGTTCTTTTTCTTGACTTATCTGTCATATTTTCTTATAGTAAGACCTATGCTTGCCTTTCATGTTCAGCTTTTTTTTTGCTTCCTCAATATCCAGTTGTCCCCTTTTGTGTTCCCATTAGAGCTACCCATGTATAAATTACTTTATAGAAAAGGGCTTTTAATTCGTAATTATTCAATTACTTATTTTTATTCTGGTCCTGTTTTTTGGGAGTATGGCCTCTGAAAAGTATGTATAGTCACGTATCTGTACTCCTGGTTTAAGTCTCACCCTCTCATCTCACACACAGGAGATTGGTTTCACCTAAAATTGGCAACAGGTGATGTTCTTCATTGCAGTAGTTACATATTTCTTAATACTGTATTAAACCTCTTTTACAAGTAATACAGACACAGCAGCTATTGCACATAATTCCTTTATTTTACTGAGACTAGGGCAGATTCAGCCATTGTACAGTGAAATTAGTTCTAGTGTAAATCTGCCATCCAGAAGGCAGAGACAAACACAAACTATGGGGTAGAAAAGCAACGTGATGATACACAGTATCAGGGTTTACTGGCACTACACAAAGTTACTGGATCACAGGTGGAAATTCCAGAGTGGGAGCTAGTCCTTTCTTCTAGTCTCACCCTTCTTTCCTACATTCAGAAGGCAATAAAATAAGAATTGGCTTTTCATCTAGCTTAAGTGAAATGGCGTGCTGCTTATGCAAAATTAAAAAAACACAAATTAAAAATGGTCCTTGCAACCATCTTGAATGGCAAAACCAAATGAAACAATACTTGACTAATTGGAGTTCTCACATCAAGATAGGAAAGGTTATCTTGGGAAAACCTTGGTCTCCCCTTCGGTTCAGCAGCATTTAATTTCATTGCTGTGGGATTTGTTTCTGTCAGTAACCCTGCTGATCTATGGTCCACACCTCTAAAATATCTAGCCAGATCCCGCTGGAGAAATGTGAATGTTGAAGGGTAAGCCATGGCTCTCGTAAACTTCACCATCTCTGGCTCTTCAGCCCAGTCCCTTGAGGCATGTGCTAGGAAGGGGAAAGAGGGGTTATGCTACTGATTACTTTGCCTGCCCTCATTTCTTAGCTTTGCCCTGAGCTGCCACAGCTTCCATAGCTTTGCGGACAGTCTCCTCATCTCCCAGGAATTGCATAGGCTTGATAGGCTTCAAATTTTTGTCCAGCTCATAGACTATTGGTATTCCGGTCGGCAGATTGAGTTCCATGATTGCTGCCTCAGACATTCCTGCAAAGAATAAAATAAATGAAAATGTATGACAAGGTAAAAAGCTTGATTATATTACCCTATTCAGGACCTATTTACCAGAGAGCTTTGGTTCAACTAACTTTTTAGATTCAGTCAGGCTTAAATCAGCTTTCGCTCCAAAGTTACAAACAGAATACTCACCTTCTAGATGTTTCACAATGCCTCGGAGACTGTTACCATGGGCAGCAACGAGCACTCGCTTGCCTTCCTTGATCTGAGGAACAATTTCTTCATTCCAGAAGGGCAGTGCCCGAGCAATAGTATCTTTCAAACTCTCACATGTAGGTAGCTGATCTTCAGTAAGGTCAGCATAGCGGCGATCCTGGAGTAGGAAAGGTAGCAGCAACTTAATCACAGTGATTGATTCATATTTTCTCAAGACTTGTTATAGACAGCTGTACTTCATTTTAAAAAATGCTTTAGAAAAGTTGTGTCTCAAACTACCTGTTTGCTTGGCACCATACTTTAGGCACTTAAGTGATCTTATAGGCTACTATAATTTTTTTTTAATCCCTGCTTAATGACATTTTTAGGTCTCTGCTACTGTCACAATAATTATTATCAGCCATATGTTAGGCAATAAACAATTTAAAGGTGTCTGATGAAGTTGTATAACGTTAAATAATGTCTTAACTTGTTACCATCTTCAACCACTGAAAAACTGCCTTCAATATCATTCACTCATTGGATTCATACCCAAACTTATCTGGACTGATTGCCTCTTTAGTAGCCTTATTTACAGTTTAACTGTACTATGTAAGTTTCTGGTGAACTAGTCTTTAAATATTTAAAATAAATATCCTACATTAATTATATTACCACAGTACATGAAAACTTATTAAAGTTTAAAACGGCATGTGAGGCCAATGCTCTATTTCTTAATTCATTAACAAATATTGCATAGATGGAAAATTCCGCCAGTTTAAGAATAGCCTTGACTGTTCCCATCCATCGAATATAAACATTCATGAAAGACCAATGTCAATGATTAATTGCATGAAAGCAATCTGTATTCTAAAATTTTAAAATTCTGCTCAAAACATACAGCAATGTAATCATATCCACAGAAAAAGCCCAGAACAGTGGGCCAGTGAGAATATTATATGAGTACAGGTCAAACAAGATAAAAGTGAACTACAATGGAACTATTGTTTGAGTCAGAAATCAAAAAAGCAAAAGGTAAACGAAACTACACAATAATTATATCCTAATGACAATTACTTTAAAATAACCTCAAAGCAACAGCTAACTTCACCAGATTAATAAATTACGACCTCATCTTACCTTGCTAATGGTGTTATAGAAAGGGTGATCAGGCTCCATTGGAGGTGGAGGGATGTCATAGGAACGCCTCCATATCTTGACCTGGGCTTCACCATGTTTAGCAGCTGTCTCAGCCTTGTTAAGGCCTGTTAGACCACCATAATGCCTTTCGTTGAGACGCCAGGTCCTCACTACTGGCAACCACATTTGGTCAAGGATATCCAGCACAGTCCAGAGGGTCCGGATGGCCCTCTTCTGCACAGATGTGAAGCAGATGTCAAACTCATATTTAGAATCTGAAAGAGCCAGAAAGTATAATACTGTAACTCATTTATCTTTACAGCTGTTATTGCTGACATACAGTTAATCCATCTTGACTCATTTAATCTGTAGTTCTGAAGCACCCTAATCATTGTAAAATAGCATATTAGTATGGAACCCTTCTATATTCCCACTTGTCCATTAATCACTTGCCATAATATGTAAAATAACCACTGACAAAATATTTCTATGTAGCAGATAAATGGACTCAGGGGATAAGACGATTAAAATCTCCTCTTTCAGAAGCACTCTGGAGTCTAGTGCCCTGGTTCCTGCCACCAGCTCTCTTTGAAAGGACATCCATCTGGTGTTCTTACAAGAGTTCTCACAAACTGAACTGCCCTTCCAGCAAAGTGTATTTGTGTGTCTGTGTGTGTGTGTGTGCACACACACACACACACACACACAAACACACATATATAATCACTACGATGGCCCTTCTATTCATGTAGGATCTTCATTTAGCATGAGACTGAAATTTGCCTGTATGAAAATAAAATAATCTTGCAAAAGATAAAATAAAAAAATCTCAGAACAAAAGATGACACTAATGTGCTATAACTAAGAGAGAGACCGCTTCAACACTATTTATCAGATCTTCATAATCACCTTGTGCTCCCTGGTTTCCTGTTGCTAGTCTAGAGTGCACGAAAGTTAAATGATTGTGCAATAATGCAAACTAATGCCATGGTGGAGAAAGCAACAGTTGTGCAACACAAGAAGAGTGAATGAGGACATATAAGCACGAATAATATTTGCCAGAATCTCCCAAATGAAAGGTAGAATTTAAAAACAAAACTTACTTATACAATAGAACACGCACACATGAATATTAGAGTTGTTGAATGAACTTTTTATTCCTTAGATACCATGCTGAATTCAAATAAACTTGTTTTAAATAGTATTTCCAGGAGAAGGCCAAACTTACAATTTACATTCTATTTAGATGGGCTCTCAAGTCCATCAACAAATTAAAAATGCAATTTTAATATTCACATTTTTAATGCATTAGCAAAAACTTTCTACAGATTTCATAACTAGCTGGAGAGCAATCAGATGAAACTCTGGGGAAGATTCCAGTTGTGGATAATGCAGAAGGTTATCTTCATCTTCTGAGGACTGGGACTCTCTTTCGGGCCTTAAGGTAAGTAAACTAAAGAACGAGATCAGTCTGTTTCTTGAACCTGCAGAGGTGCATGTCTTAATAAATGTTTCCTGGCCCTCCCCCATTTCCTGCACTGAGCACAAGCTCTCCTTCCTCCCTTGCAGTACTGAATGACTCAGCTTCTACTACATTTCTTTAACAAAGTATCTACCCAATTACCAGCAAACTTCTAGACCAGGGGTGGCTCTTTTATGACTCAAGGACTTCAACTCCCAGAATTCCTGAGTCAGCTATGCTGACTCAGGAATTCTGGGATTTGGAGTCCATGAGTCATAAAAGAGCCGAGGTTGCCTACCCCTGTTCTAGACAGTCTAACTGCTGGATGCTTTCCCTGAGGATAGGTTAACTTAAGACATCATTGTGCCTTCTCGGGCAGATGGAAAAATAATTAACTCAAGGGGACTGTCAAACACGCACAGCTTGAAAGAAGCAGGGGCCACCTACTCAAAATGAAAGCATCCCTTTTTTTAATGCGGAATATCGTTTTTACAATCAGAATGGTTTTGTTCCGTTATCCCGGAGTTGAATGTTAGGAAGCCTTAGCAAAATCACAAAGAAAAAGGCTCGATAGCACGCTTGGCTAAGGGCTTGCCGGAATCAATGAACTCTGAAAGGAAAAGGACCGGGTTAGGGTTACTGTGGGACTCCTCCCTTTCGCCTCCGGCGGGAAGGCGCCGTCTGGCGTTTCTCCGCCGGAGAGGGACGAGGCAGGGAGCACGTGCCCAGACAAAATCTCGAGTCTTTTGTCCTCTAACCAAGTTCCTCTAACCTGCGGGCGCCTCGGGACCGTTTTCTCTGAAACGCCAAGCCCAAGTTACTCCGTGGGTCTTCCACTGGGCCAGGGGTAGGCAACCTCGGCTCTTTTATGACTCATGGACTTCAACTCCCAGAATTCCTGAGCCAGCCAAGCTGGCTCAGGAATTCTGGGAGTTGAAGTCCATGAGTCATAAAAGAGCCGAGGTTGCCTACCCCTGCACTGGGCACTTCTTAGCATGGGATATAGGCAGCATCTTTGCATTCGCGAACCAGTAGTATCCCGCCGATTTTACGCAAGATCCCATTTGCAACCTAATTCGAAGGACACCGAGGACACACGGACGGGAGTATTGATTACCTTCCAAGGTAAAAAATTGGGCCAGAGACGCTAAACCCCCCCCCGTGGAGAGGGATTTTTTTAAAAAAAAAATATCCATATCCAGGCTCAAGGTTGACTCAGCCTTCCATCCTTCCGAGGTAGGTAAAATGAGGACCCAGATTGTTGGGGGCAATTAAGCTGACTTTGTAATAATGCCGCTTGGGGTGTGTGTGAAAGCCCTAATAAGCAGGCATATACATAGAATGAAGGCTACTGCTAAGCTTGTAAGCCGCCCTGAGTCTTCGGAGAAGGGCGGGATATAAATGGAATTAAAATAAAAATAAAATAAAAAAAAAAGAATTCTCCATCCCACAATTTGATCGCTGTTCACGGTTATTACAGGCTACGTTTACGACCTTTGCAAACAGCTCGACATTATCCACCTATATACGACCCCACAAATTTCAGAACGAGCAGTTCCCCCTCCCGTCCCGATTTTCTCGAAGTGAAAATGAGCAGCGGTGACCCCCCCCCCCCGCGGCAGCAGAGCATCAACAGCCGCATTGCTCCCGCCATCCGCCCGCTTCCTCCGCATCTTCACCTCTCAGCGCTTCGCCGCCGCGCCGCGCTTCTTCCTGCCCGGCTGGGCTCAAATCCGCATCGTACCAGCCGCTGAACCGATTCTCTAGGTTCCAGGTGCTCTCCCCGTGCCGAATCAGCACGAGCCTGTAGGCAGCCGCCATACTCTGAAGCGAAGAGACCGAACCGAGGAGCAGCAATGCAAGAGAATGAAGGTTCCTCTCGCTCCCCGCCCCAGACAAGAAGACTCTTTACCGGCTAGTGCGCATGTGCCAAAAGAGGAGCCTCCTGTGATTGTAGGGCGCAGGCGTTCCCGCAATCTTCCAATCCGTAGACTCGCCGCAGCGACCGAGATTGCGGGTTAATTTGGGTGATTCCCGCTTTATAAGGGAAGGGAAGAAGGTATTTTTGTTAAATTGACTCTAGATGCAGGGCGTGTGGGACATGCTATTTGCATGTTGTCATTAAGTATAAAAGTTTTCCTCGTGCGTTTAGGACAGGGGTCTTCAAACTTGGCCCTTTTATGACTTGTGGACTTCAACTCCCAGAATTCCTCAGCCAGCAAAGCTGGCTGAGGAATTCTGGGAGTTGAAGTCCACAAGTCATAAAAGGGCCAAGTTTGAAGACCCCTGGTTTAGGAGGTATAGCGTCTCATTGGTCCCTCAGAATCATTGCGCATGTAAAAAATGGCGTGGCGTCAGCTGATGAGCCGCGATTTTTTTTTCCTGAAAACTTCCTAAGGGATCGGAATGTGCCACAGCCAGAAATAATAAAAGATCTGAGCAACAGAGCCTCCTATTGTGTGGTGTATGTCAGATACATAAAAGGAAGGGACCTCGGAGTCCTAGTGGATGATCACTTGTATACGAGCCAGCAGCAGCCAGAAAAGTTAATACAATCCTGGGTTATATAAACAGGCATAGAATCAAGATCACGAGAAGCAGTGCCATTAGTTTGTTTTAGTAAAATAATTTAAATCAATTTTTCACTTGATGTCAAATTAAATGAATTATATTGGTTGACAATGAGATTTTTTTTCTTAGTACAATTGCCAAATGCAATAAACTGGTTTTAGGTATGTGTGTGCAGTAATTATTTCAACACCAATACATTTTAACAACATATTCTATTTGTAAATGAACGCAAATGCAAATTATACAATTTTTTTGTGCAAAAATAAAATTACAGATTTAAGAGCTGTTATCATTAATTATCCTTAGATTAAAAAATAATTCCATCATCCAAAACTTTTGTTATACTGTATTTAACGAACAGATGCTTTGGGATTAAAAAAAAGACTGACTACATTTGATTGTGTATCACCATGGCATTAAAACAAAATTCGAACAGTGTACGAAAAATAAAGGTTCTCTAAACGTCTCCTGGCTATATCTATACATTTTCCTTGATAGCACTCTATTGCCTTCTTTTTAGCCTTTTTTTCAACTTCCCAGCTTAAAAAAGGCAAGGCGGGAGCTGAAAGTTACAGAGACTGTTTAAGCAGGTTGCTAGGCAACCTGTTCACACTCAGCCCTTCTTACTCTCCCATTTTTAAATTAGCCTGTACGGATTGCATTTCCTTCAATTTGAGCCATCTGAAGGTCCATCGCTGCGATGCATTCTGCTGCTCTGCAAGGAGAATTCTGGTTGCCCGAGGAGAATTTGGCTCTCCAGAACAGTTTCCTTCAGCTTTTTTTTTTTTGTGCAAAAAAAAAAAAAGTGCTGGAATGCCGTTCTGAGCGTTTTATGGAAAAAAAAGCCCTGACACGAAGTATTAGTACCGCTTTATAAAACTCTAGTAAGACTACACCTGGAATATTGCAACCAATTTTGTTTACCATACTACAAAAAAGATGTCGAGATCTTGGAAAAAGTTCAGAGAAGAGCAACTAAAATGATCAAAGGCCTGGAGAGTAAAACATGAAGAACAGCTGTAGGACTTGGGTTTGGCTAGTCCAGGGGTAGGCAACCTTGGCTCTTTTATGACTCGTGGACTTCAACTCCCAGAATTCCTGAGCCAGCATAGCTGAAGTCCACGAGTCATAAAAGAGCCAAGGTTGCCTACCCCTGGGCTAGTCTAAAGAAAAGAAATGGGTGACATGATAGCAGTATTCCAGTATTTGAGGAGCTGCCACCAAGAAGAGGGCATCAAACTATTGTCCAGAGGGCAAGACAAGAAACAATGGTTAGAAACTGACCAAAGAGAGAAGCAATCTGGAATTAAGGAGAAACTTCCTAACAGTGAGGACAATTAACCAGTGGAACAGCTTGCCTTCAGAAATCGTGGGCGCTCCATCACTGGAGATTTTTAAGAAGAGACTAGACAGTCACTTGTCTGAAATGGTATAGATTCGTCTACTCGAGCAGGGGGCTGGACTAGAAGACCTCCAAGGTCCCTTCCAGCTCTATTCTATTCTAAATTGGTATATTGCAAAAAATATTTAAAAACATAAAAAATATTTTTAAAAATATAAAAAACATAAATCACTTAATAATTGGTGAACAGTGTGTTGACTGGTTTTACATTTGTAAAACTATCACTAACAATTGATTTCTATAATCCATGTTGATTTCCTCTTTTCCCAAAATATCCTCTTTTGCAAACATTGAGTTAATACAATTCTTATTATTTTGATAGATAACAAATATATATATTTTCCCACTATGCCTAAAAATAATAATCACATCAATATAATATTCCTTTTCTATCCAATCATTCTGGTTGCCTTATCATAGATCCTGTTACAGTCCTTATTTTAATTTGTTTCTTCCACCAAATTCTAAGTATTCTTACTTGTTAAGATTTTCTCAAAAATTAATTACATTTAAAAAATTAATTCTATTTTTTTCATATGAACCATCTCACACTTTTACATTTCTTAAGGAATAGATAAAACAGTAAAAAAAGGGGAACAAGAGTAAAGAAACATAAAAAATAACATACTACTTAAAATATATATCCCTCCTAAGCTAATATATATATGTTTCCAAAATTTCTTGTTCTTTTTAACCATAATTAAAAATATATTTAAATATTCCATTTAATACATCTAGTCATCTAGTCCTTTAACTCTTATTCAAACCTTTTTTCATATAATTTTCTTAAATTCAATCACATTTAAATATCTAAAACATTTTCTTTATCTAAAGTCATTTCAACTTTTTTATATTACTCCTATCAAGAAAGAGAATAAAAAAGGGAAAAAAGCATACTATATTATTTAGGGAATTCATCCCTCTTGGAATGTCATATATATTCCAAATCTTTTCTATTTCGTTAACTATATTCAAACAAATAGTTCTTTTTTAAGTATTCTCTCTGGTAAGTCCTATCATCTATTTTCTTGGTTTCCACTTTAGTCTTTTTCCTTTGCCCAGTATCTTTCTTAATCAATGTATTTTGCTGAATAAAAAGGTTTTTCCATATGTTCGTAAATATTACTGTAGATATAAAAAATAAATCAGGTGAAGTGTCTTTTTATGGGCCTTCTGTCTTTCCATGTTTGTTGAAAATCTTTTTCTTTCTCTTTCTCTCTGCTTCTCTTATCATTTCCTTTCTCTCCAATGTCCCTGTCATCTCTACAGTTGATTTTATCCAATCTGTTTTCTTGTCCTCAGATTTATTTTGTAGCCTTAAGGCAGGGCTTTTCAACCAGTGGTACGGGTACCACCTGTGGTACACTGGCACCTAGCAGGTGGTACACAACCATCCTAGAAAAGTGGTAGCGGGGGAGGGGAATGAGCTGAACCATTGGTAGCACCACACAAGCCTGAGTGAGAGATGGCTGGAGCTGCAGGGCTGTCAGAGCTCAGCGGAAGCACCAGGATTAGCGCCAGGCTCCAGCTGGAGCTCAGTGCTGATCCTGGCGCTTCTGCTGAGCCCAGAAGAAGCGCTGATCAGCTGGAATGTTGCAGCATCTCCAGGGTCTTATGATTTACATGCAGATGCTTGGCAACTGATTCATATTTATGACGGTCAGTGTCCCAGGATCATGTGAAGTGACCAAAACCTGCTGCAACCACCCAGCAGAGGGGGGGGGAATAAAAACCAAACACCCCCCTCACCCCACCCCCGCTGCCAATCCTCAACAGAAATTCTCACAACAATGAAAACCTCGGACAGGAGGAAGAGCGCTGCTGGGTGGCAGGCAGGTGTCTTGCTCGGCTGTGGCTTGGGGGGGGGGCACTTTTTCAGTGCCATTGTGACTTCGAACAGTCACTAAGCGAACTGTTGTAAGTCAAGGACTACCTGTACTTTATCACTTTTTTCCTTTTTTTTTTGATCATCAAGTTTTTGACACCTTGCTAGGCGACTGGTGGTACTTGGATGTTGCCATATCCTAAAAGTGGTACAATGGGTGAAAAAGTTGAAAAGCCCTGCACTATTGCTATTGCTGTCTTTTGTATGCTGAATTGGATGTTTTTAATGTTTTAGTGGTTTTACTTTTTTGTTTTAAAATGTTTTTTATTGTAATTGTAAGCTGTCCAGTAATTGACTGAAGTAGGTAGCCATAGAAATTGAACAAATAAATAAATTTTTCAGATCACAATGCTGATGACCTCTGCATATATATTTCAATGTAGTCACCAGGAGTCCAAGCTTCATGTGACAGCATCATTAACTTTTTAGTATTATCACCTTTTGCAAGCAATGGCAAGCACTTAAATTTAATGGCACAGAAATAGTTTTTTTTGTTATTTTTTAAAATTATATCCACTACTCAGAAAAATAGGGTTACTCCTATTATTAGAGTGAAGATGATCATCTTATGTACTCATATTAGGTAATAGAACTCAGTTATTGTTGTTATGCTTAATCAGCCAGATGTTTAAATGAGATTTGACATTTTTATCCACCTATCGAGTCCTTCCCAAGGATCTGGGATAGGCAGATGTTGTTTGGTGGTGTTAAAGGTTATTAACATTACCATCAAGGAGAAGTGTTTTGGGGTTTTCTTGAATGCCAAAATAAATAATTTGCCTGACATTGAGTATAGTACGTCACTTTACAGGGAGTGCAGAATTATTAGGCAAGTTGTATTTTTGAGGATTAATTTTATTATTGAACAACAACCATGTTCTCAATGAACCCAAAAAACTCATTAATATCAAAGCTGAATATTTTTGGAAGTAGTTTTTAGTTTGTTTTTAGTTATAGCTATTTTAGGGGGATATCTGTGTGTGCAGGTGACTATTACTGTGCATAATTATTAGGCAACTTAACAAAAAACAAATATATACCCATTTCAATTATTTATTTTTACCAGTGAAACCAATATAACATCACAACATTCACAAATATACATTTCTGACATTCAAAAACATAACAAAAACAAATCAGTGACCAATATAGCCACCTTTCTTTGCAAGGACACTCAAAAGCCTGCCATCCATGGATTCTGTCAGTGTTTTGATCTGTTCACCATCAACATTGCGTGCAGCAGCAACCACAGCCTCCCAGACACTGTTCAGAGAGGTGTACTGTTTTCCCTCCTTGTAAATCTCACATTTGATGATGGACCACAGGTTCTCAATGGGGTTCAGATCAGGTGAACAAGGAGGCCATGTCATTAGATTTCCTTCTTTTATACCCTTTCTTGCCAGTCACGCTGTGGAGTACTTGGACGCATGTGATGGAGCATTGTCCTGCATGAAAATCATGTTTTTCTTGAAGGATGCAGACTTCTTCCTGTACCACTGCTTGAAGAAGGTGTCTTCCAGAAACTGGCAGTAGGACTGGGATTTGAGCTTGACTCCATCCTCAACCCGAAAAGGCCCCACAAGCTCATCTTTGATGATACCAGCCCAAACCAGTACTCCACCTCCACCTTGCTGGCATCTGAGTCGGACTGGAGCTCTCTGCCCTTTACCAATCCAGCCACGGGCCCATCCATCTGGCCCATCAAGACTCACTCTCATTTCATCAGTCCATAAAACCTTAGAAAAATCAGTCTTGAGATATTTCTTGGCCCAGTCTTGACGTTTCAGCTTGTGTGTCTTGTTCAGTGGTGGTCGTCTTTCAGCCTTTCTTACCTTGGCCATGTCTCTGAGTATTGCACACCTTGTGCTTTTGGGCACTCCAGTGATGTTGCAGCTCTGATATATGGCCAAACTGGTGGCAAGTGGCATCTTGGCAGCTGCACGCTTGACTTTTCTCAGTTCATGGGCAGTTATTTTGCGCCTTGGTTTCTCCACACGCTTCTTGCGACCCTGTTGACTATTTTGAATGAAACGCTTGATTGTTCGATGATCACGCTTCAGAAGCTTTGCAATTTTAAGAGTGCTGCATCCCTCTGCAAGATATCTCACTATTTTTGACTTTTCTGAGCCTGTCAAGTCCTTCTTTTGACCCATTTTGCCAAAGGAAAGGAAGTTGCCTAATAATTATGCACACCTGATACAGGGTGTTGATGTCATTAGACCACACCCCTTCTCATTACAGAGATGCACATCACCTAATATGCTTAATTGGTAGTAGGCTTTCGAGCCTATACAGCTTGGAGTAAGACAACATGCATAAAGAGGATGATGTGGTCAAAATACTCATTTGCCTAATAATTCTGCACTCCCTGTAGGTTTTTCCCAAAAGTCTTTCAACCACCTGTTGAAAGAAAAATCTTCATCAGGGTCCAGTCCAAGCTGGGAACAAAATAGAGACTGCTCTTGTTTATTGAGTTGTCAGAAACTTCAGTGATAGCAGCATGTTTCTGGGGTGGCTGACCATGTGGAGCTGGGAGTGGTGTATTTTTATACCTTTTAGGGCTTTTGTTTGGAGTTGTTCCTGTGGCATGAAATTTGACCTGAGGTTAAGTGTGCCCTTCGGGTATTCTAATGGTGATGGGTTAATTCTATTATGTCCTAAAGGTCATGTCGTGCTTCCCTGGGGCTGATGGCTATGTCCTGTGTTGGATTTTTTGGGTGAGGGATTGTTGGTTCTAGGGATCTTTGTCTTTCTAATCCCATCAGCTCCAAGTTTCCTGGCTCCAGTCTTTCTGAAAGGATTATCAAATCTGGATTTCTACAGAGTTGGTTTCTGCTCGGGGCAGAGAGACTTGGGGGGGGGGTATCTCCCTAAGATTTTCTATTATTCTTTGAGGAAATATATTCTGCTTTTTTAATATTCTCCAAAATATTTCTTTCTCTGGGTGTGTGTGTGTGCGTGCCATCTTCCTACACACCTTTCCAGAGAATTATTACAAACTTGCATATCCCTCAGAGCTTCACATCTGAATAACAGCAAAGCTACCTTGGTTATGCTCTTAAAGAAATTCTATTCACAACAGCCAACATAGATGTAGAATCAATCAGAAAAAAATCAGAATTTTCTGTGTTAAGATTTCAAAAAAAACTGAAACAATAAGCTTCTTTCTCTGCCTATGTTATTTGCATCACTGTAGACATCATCTCCCAGAATCACTTAATTACTTTAAGCTGCGTGGACCTCGACTTCCAGAATGCCTACGTAAGAATCCTGGCTAGAGAATTCTGGGATTTGAAGTCCACAATCTTAAAATTGCTGAATTTTGAAAAACATTGATTTACATGAACGTACAGGACACAGCCATTTTGTAGGACCACAACGTACATTCTAATCAAAGCCGGAGAAGAATAAGGACGTCGGAGCTTTTTTGCCTCCTACTTTTTTTTAACTACCGCTAGATGGCAAAATGGAAGAATCGGAAATTGGTGTTCGGCACGGAAGTGGATAACCGGAACTACTTAAAATAGAGTAACGTAGACTCGGCACGTGGTTTGGTCTTTTGCTTCGGCGAGCCGCGGCGAGAGCCGAGCGATATGGGTCGTTCGGGCAAGTTGCGCTCTGGTACAGCCGGTAAACTTAAGCGTTGGCGCAAAGGGCACAGCAGCGATAGCAATCCGGAGGGACGACGTTACCGCTTGGCCGCCCGTGGTCGTCTACTCGCCCCCCGGTCAGGTAGGTAAAGAAAAGAGCAGCAGCCGCAGGAGCCAGGGAAGCGATGGCTTTAATTCAGTTGCGGTGGGCGATTCTTCTCGGCGGCAACAGCAGTTCTTTGAGAAATAACTATTCCACGTACGAATGCTCTATGAATTTTGAGCAAAAATAGATTAGCCATGTCTGCTTGCGGATGAAACACCCACATCTTGAAGCTATAATAACTTCCACCATAGAATCATAGAGTTAGCAAGTGCCTAGGAGATCATGTACACCAGTTGACTCAAGGATCTACTAATGGGTTCCGGACAAATGGCAGCTTGAAGATCTCCCATGATCTCCTTCCTTGTCATCCAGTAGGGAACATACCACTTTTTGAGGAAATCTGTTTCACTACTCGAGTTGAGAGCTATCGCTGCTAAGAAGCTTCTTTTCAGTTTTTCAGTTTGTCAATGTCATTTTTAGACTGTAGGGCTCAGAACTGGATCCAGTATTCCAATTCCGGCCTGACCAAGGAAAAAAGATGAAACGGTTACAGCCTTTGATCTGGACTCTCCACTCTTATAAATAGGTCCCTAAAAAGAACATGTTTGTTTATCAGCTACACTGACGTGTTCAGCTTGGGTCTGCTGTGCTTGTGAATATCCAAATTCTGTCATAGATACGTAAGCCCCCATCCTATCCCTTTACCTTTTATTTTTCCCCCTTAAGTGTGACTTTACATTTCTCCCAGTAAAAATTTGCCCTGTTTCAGTCCATTGTCCAAGCTAGATCTTTTTGAAACTTATCTTTATGACAAATCTGATGAAAAATGCATCCTCAAAACATTCATCCATGTCATTAATAAAATGTGGTTATTTTGCCAGTTTTGAATCCATTTAATTTTTTCATCTACCTCACATTTTAACCATTTTCTTAATGAGAGTATCATGAAAGGTTTTATCAAAAATTTGCTGAGATCAAGAGTGTGATCTACCAAAATCTTCGATAGATCACTCTCTTCTCAATATCATTTCCCCAATCTATTCACCTCTGTTAATAAAGGTGGAAAATTATTTTGTGGTATTTATTTTATTTGCCTTTATTATTTTTATAAATAACTCAAGGCGGTGAACATCCCAGTACCCTTTCCTCCTATTTTCCCTGCAACAACTCTGTGAGGTGAATTGGGCTGAGGGAATGACTGGCCCAAAGTGCTGGTTCTTGTTAATTGCTGTATTCCTGTTCAAATGCTTACAAATATGCTACTTAATGTTGAATTAGGATATGGTTTTGAAAATCTGGTGTGTAAATTTCTATTTTGGGTCCCTTTAGATAGCTTGCCTTGTTATTACAAATTTCTTTGGGTAGATTATTTGATAGTGATGCTTCTAGAATTAGCTCAATGTTTGCCCTTCTTACAGAAAACAGTAACCTGACTGTAGATGCCTTGAAACTACATAATGAACTGCAGTCATCAGGACCTGTGTCTAGAGAGAATGCAAAGTCTTTTGTGGTGGAAGATAACAGTGAATCTGCTAAGACTCACAAATCATCTGCAACTTTCCTGAGTGGCCTGACTGACTGTACTAATCTCACCTTCAGCAGAGTGCAGCGTCTTTGGGAATCCAATTCTGCTGCCCATAAGGAGGTATGCGGCTGCCAACTCTTATAAAAACCAACAAATGTTGTGATTAATAAGATTTTAATTTTTTTCTACAAAACATTGGACAACCATTTGTCTGAAATAGTATAGGGTTTCCTACCTGAGCAAGGGGTTGGATTAGAAGACCTCCAAGGTCCCTTCCATTTCTGTTTATTCTGTGATTCTGCAAAGAGCATAGAACATATAAAAGGGGAGTAGATTACTACAAAGAGCAAGAGGTCCTCTTAATGCTTGATAAGAGCTTAGATTCTCCATACCTTAACAGACTAATTTTGTGCAGAGTAGACAATCTATGTAAGTATTTTCAACAAAATAGAGAAATGTGTGAGTTTGAAAATTCAAATATTTGATTAGGTAATTGAAGTTATAGGGAAGATCACTATATTTCTAGATTGTCCCAGTGACTTCAGCTGTCCAGCCACTTCTCTCAGATACAAACCTATTCTCCTGTCTGCTGAAAAGATACTCTTCTGGTCAGCTCGGTAGTTAGCTCCATGTTGCAGAGCTTATCAGGCAGCAATACATACATACAGTTGCAAGAAAAAGTATGTGAACCCTTTGGGATTACGTGGAGTTTTGCACGAATTGGCCATAAAATGCGCTCTAAACGTCATGTAAGTCACAACAATAGAAAAACACAGTCTGCTTAAAATAATACTACACAAACATTAGCTGTTGTCATGTTTTAATTGAACATAAGATGGAAACATTCACAGTGCAGGGTGGAAAAAGTATGTGAACCTTTGGACCTAATAACTGGTTGACCCTCCTTTGGCAGCAATAACCTCAACCAAACGTTTCCTGTAGTTGCCGATCAGACCTGCACAACGATCTGGAGTAATTTTGGACCACTCCTCTTCACAAAACTGTTTCAGTGTAGCAATATTCTTGGGATGTCTGATGTGAATCGCTCTCTTAAGGTCATGCCACAGCATTTCAATCGGGTTGAGGTCAGGACTCTGACTGGGCCACTCCAGAAGGCGTATTCTGTTCTGTTGAAGCCATTGTTTTGTTGAATTACTTGTATGCTTTGGGTCATTGTCCTGTTGCATCACCCATCCTCTGCGGAGCTTCAGTTGGCGGACAGATGGTCGTACGTTTTCCTGCAAAATGTCCTGATAAACTCTGGAATTCATTTTCCCATCGATGACAACAATCCGTCCAGGCCCTGAGGCAACAAAGCAACCCCAAACCATGATGCTCCCTCCGCCATGTTTTACAGTGGGGATGAGGTTTTGATGTTGGTGTGCTGTGCCTTTTTTTCTCCACACATAGTGTTGTGTGTTTTTCCCAAACAACTCAATTTTGGTTTCATCTGTCCACAGTATATTTTGCCAGTAGTGCTGTGGAACATCCAGGTGCTCTTTTGCAAACTTCAAACGTGCTGCAATATTTTTTTTGGACAGCAGTGGCTTCCTCCGTGGTGTCCTCCCATGTACTCCATTCTTGTTTAATGTTTTCCTTATTGTAGATGTGTCAACAAAAATGTTAGCATGTGCCAGAGATTTCTGTAGGTCTTTAGCTGACACTCTAGGATTCTTCTTTACTTCATTAAGCATTATACGCTGTGCTCTTGCAGTCATTTTTACAGGACGACCACGCCTAGGGAGAGTAGCAACAGTGCTAAACTTTCTCCATTTGTAGACAGTCTGTCTTACCGTGGACACATGAACATCAAGGCTTTTGGAGATACTTTTGTAACCCTTTCCAGCTTCATGCAAGTCAACAATTCTTGATCGTAGGTCTTCTGAGAGCTCTTTTCTGCGAGGCATGGTTCACATCAGACAGTGCTTCTTGAGACCAGTAAACCCAAAACAGGTGTGTGTTTTTAAAGGGCAGGACAGCTGTCAGCAACACATTCAATATCATTACACTGATTGGAGTCAAGGTTGGCTCACTCCTGGCTCCAATTAGCTCTTGGAGAAGTCATTAGGCTAGGGGTTCACATACTTTTTCCACCCTGCACTGTGAATGTTTCCATCTTATGTTCAATTAAAACATGACAACAGCTAATGTTTGTGTAGTATTATTTTAAGCAGACTGTGTTTTTCTATTGTTGTGACTTACATGACGTTTAGAGCGCATTTTATGGCCAATTCATGCAAAACTCCACGTAATCCCAAAGGGTTCACATACTTTTTCTTGCAACTGTATATGTTGGTTTTGAAGTTCAGCAGTCTGTGTTTCACAACAAATATAAAATGCATCTAAAAAACTGGAATATCTGGAGGGATAATCCTAATTGATCTTGTAACTGTTTATGGATAAGTAATGAATGCAATGATGTGAGAAGTTTGTAGTGGCGCACTGAAATCTCATAAATTGGTTCAAGAATATTCTTGGAAGAGTGTACAACATTCTTGATGTCTGACTTCTGTGAGATAGATACTATTGATGGGGGGAAAGGCACACATAACTCTTACGATGTCACAGAAAGATGTGTGTGGTGGGATGGGCATGAAGTGATGAAAAGGGCAAGGGAAAAGATGGTTGGTGACAGGAGCAGGTGCAAAGATAATGAGGAAAAACCCAAGGAAAATTAGATTAGAGATTAAAACCAAAAGTTTTTAAGAGAATACTGGGGATAGTGAAGTGCAATAGTACTAATAGACTGGAGCTGCTGAACCATCAAGGCTTAAACTGATAATGGATGGATTGGTTTGTTCTTTGCTGTTCATTGATTATAATAACTGCCAAAGGTACTATATATGATTAATATTTCTTTCATTGGCCTCTATCATTTGTTAAATGAATAGGTTATATTCTGCCTCTTCAATTCAGTCAGCCAAGTAAAAGATGTGATGGGTGGAATCGGGTGTGCTTGATAGCGCATCCTTCTCTGAAACAGTTTATCCCTGGAGCCCTAATAGTTTTATTATTCTGGAAATGGATGAAAACTTGTTGACCATCAAGCATTTGGGGTTGGAGATTTGTGTGACTTTAAACCATGTTTGGATAAAGTTTCATAGGCTGGGTTAACTTATTTTTGAACCTATTTTTTTAGATATATTTTAATATGAGCTATCCAAAATCTATATTGATATGGATGGAGTATAAATTACAGAAAGAAATGTGTATTATGTAATAGCCAAATATTTCCCACTATTCTTTTATTCTCATGGAAGAAAGGAATGAGATAGAGGATTCCCAAGGATTGAATTTTCTTTGGTGTCTCATCTTTGATACTACTCTCTGGGTAATAAATGCTTCTTTCTTCACAGAAGTTGTAAGAGCTTGATGAATAGGATCAATAAGATTTGTGTATAAATTGAGAAGTATAATATATCACAAGGTGTTTTAATTGAGTGCATAGAGTTTTTGACTCTTTAAGTTGGATTTCTTATAGATATGTGCAGTATTGGCTGCAGTCACAGAGGTAATCCGAACACAGGGTGGTACAGAAAGTGAGACAGAGTATTTTGGTGTATTGGTAAGTATCAAAGGAAATGTATCCAAATGTAAGTCCGGCAATTCCAAAACACTAAAATATACGGAGCAGTATGTTTAGTAAAAGAAGAATGATGAGAATCTAAAAATATCTGAAAAGCCACGGATTCTCCTTTTATGCTACAAGTTTTCATTTCGCTCCCTTGTATATTCTGTAGTCAGCTTATTTTTTTAAAAAAAAGTACCCTTCCCTCTCCACATTTTGGTCTCAGGAATTTTCATTGCGTACTATAAATGTCAATGATCTGATCAATGATCTGAAGCTGGAGAGCAAACATCTCCATGTTTTTGATTGCTGAATGAGGAAGGGAGAACCAGCAAGTATCAAAAAAAGTGTCTAGGTAGGCTAATGTAGAGATCAGTTTCTTTCAGGATAAAGTCCCACACATCCACCTTTTCTCTGCTTTCCTGAACTATGTTATGTCTCCTTAGATGACTACTCTGGAAGCTGTGGAATCACCTGAATCCCTGGCTGCTGTTGCTTATCTGTTAAGTTTAGTGTTGAAGCGGTGAGTTCTAGGAACATGGCAACCATTTTTGATGCAGTTTGGGGATGCACATTAGGATAATTCAGAGAAGAAATTAAAAGGAATCAAGGAGGACACTATAAAATTCTATGCAACAAAGGGGTATTTTGGACAAAGACTCAGCTGGGATGAAAAGAAGACATAATTTTCCTATGTGCTTGATCCTACTACAAATTAGACTCTAGATCTTGCCAGAAGTCAATGATAGCCTTCTTTCTTAACTTACTTAAAGGAAATATCTTAGACTTACATATTTTAACTTTTAACATGTATTGCCCTGTTCACCGCCCTGAGTCCTTCGGGAGAAGGGCGGTATACAAATAAAATTATTATTATTAATTATTATTATTATATATATTCTCTTTTATGTAAAACATTTTGAAACGTTTAGTCATTTCTTCTACTATGCTCCTTTATCACTATAACTGTGTCCAGTTTGCTTCCTCCTTAAATGTGTTCTTGCCGTGGGTGGATGAGGGATGATTAAAATGCAGAATGCCACGAGTGACTTTAGTTGCACAAGAATGGAATCACTGAATGCAAAATGCAGTGGAATGCTTTGATTCTTCTCATATTCTGAATCCTCCCCAGTGTACCCAGCCCTGTGTTGATCAAAAAGTTCTCCGATACCTCCAAGGCTTTTATGGGAATTCTGGGCTCACAAGCTTGTGGAGAGTCTACTTTGGCTCTACGATGGGTAAGTACATCAAAGAGGCCATCTGTGCATAATCTAATTATTAGGTGTGGGATGCTCTTGTTAATAAAAGAATGCTTCCTGCAACGTTCTATATATTTTAAGAGAGAACAACTCTGTTAGAGGCCCTTTTGCTCAGCATTTTGAACTGTACCATAAGCAAGTATGTGAAGGAATGCTGGATTGAATTAAGCCTGCTATTGGGCTGAAAATGTACCTGATGCGTGTTGTCAGGTACATTAAATTTGTCAGGTACATTAAATTTAAACTGAACTCCTGGCTCAGGTGTTTTACAGACATGTCAGGAAAGACGCTTCTTGATATCTAGTGTTTATAGGACAATGTCTTCATTTCTCTCCTTATTTTACCTCTTTATCAGGTCCTTTCCTGTCTAGCTACATTGCTGCGAAGACAAAATCTGATAACATGGAATTACCCTGTGACAATGCAAGTTTTCCATGGTCTTCTCAGCTTCACTGTCCATGTCAAGCCCAAGGTGAGTTCATATATTTTATATGGTTCATGGTTCACAATTTTTTAAAATCTGTTTGTTAAGTTTCTAGTATAATATGATTTGAAGTTGGGCAAATTTCTAGCCCAGCCTGCAGCCTGTCTCATCTTGCTTGTCTCCTTCAGGTCCGCAAGGCTGCTCAGCATGGTGTTTGCTCTGTCCTCAGGGGTAGTGAGTTCCTGTTTGGAGATGAAGCTCCTTTGCATCACCCAGCTGCAATTTCTACTGCTAAGTTCTGCATTCAACAAATTGAGAAATCTGGAGGTATCTAATTCATGTGATCAGAAGCTGTTCCATTTATCTTTCTTTGGCCCTAATTGTCATCCCTACCTTGTTCCCCTGAATTTCCCCTGAAACCATCTGTTCTGGTTTCAAAAACAAAAACAGCAACCCTTTAGCAGGAGAGCTGTGGCTATGAAACTGGTTGAAAGGGCAAGAGGTAGGAGAATTGCAGGTATTCTGCATTAGGACGACTCTGCAACTCATGCAGAACTGCTGGATAAATTATCTGAAACTAGTCAATTCTTTTTATCCTCTAAAGCAAATTTGCTGAAAGGCCAGCTTCTTAGAAATATTTTTCCATTTTAATTTATGTCTAATCATCCTTTTTTGAGGAAGGACCACTTTAATTTCCACATTTCAAGTACGGTAAATACAATGCTTCTTCCTAAAAACTCATGTTGATTGTTTATTATAGGAGTTTAATATTATATATTTATTCCACAACTTTGCACAATCCCAAGATGTTTGTAAAATTAACTTGTGGAATGGAATGCAAACTTTGTAAGGAGCAATAATAAATGTGTTGTGTGTTGAGAGAATAGTAGGACTAATTTTTGTTTGGCTCCTCAGGTGCTAAGGAGGCCACAACAACTTTGCATATGCTGACTCTGCTGCGTGATTTATTGCCTTGTTTTCCTGCTCCAGCCGTCAAATCTTGCTGTGAAGCCTTGCTTCGAGTTATGACCCTCAGCCATGTAGTAAGTGGTCCTCCTCTTTGAAGGTTGATTTTGTGCTGCCTTTGTCTTTGGATGCAATATAGTCACAACTGTGTAAGCTAGTTTGGAGGATCAGAGAGCTTCAGTAGGAATGAACAACAAAGATGGATGATCTCTATCTACTCTCTTAAGTACGGTACCTTGCTTAGCCTAGTTGCAAACCCAAATGCCTCTCTTGTCGGAAATGGAGGGGTTGCATCATACTTGATTTCCTAGTTACAGGGATGGGAAAAGAGGAAAAGCAAGAGAAATGATTTTTCTATTAAGTTTAATTGTTATTCGTTTTTCTTTTCCCTGTCACTGCCCAGCTAGTGACAGCATGTGCTATGAAAGCTTTTCATAGTCTCTTTGCTGCCCAGTCATCTCCAGTGGGTCTGCCAGCTGAACTTAATGCCCAGATTATCATGGTAAGTAGTGCAGAAATTGGGTGAAAGTTGCCCAGCCAGCCTTGGCTGTTCAAGTAACATTTTCTATTGTTCTGCACCACCAGGCTCTTTATGACTATGTACCCAATGAGAATGACTTGCAGCCTCTGTTGGCCTGGCTGGCTGTCATGGAACGGGCGCATGTTAACCTAGCAAAGTAAGAGTGAGATAATAATGGGGCAGATTTTTGTGGGGACTGAGAAATGCTGTTCAGAGAGTCAGAAATAACTTTTCTTTTGATTTTAGGCTGCAGTGGGATCTGTGCTGGGCTCATCTTCCTCGTCTCTTCAGCGTAGCTATGAATTGTTTCCTGTCTCCTCACAGCCAGGTGGTGGATGCTGCTGCCCAGACCCTAGTGGTATGACATTGCCCTTACTTCTAGATGTAGAGTGCAAAGCTGGCAGGAACTGTATTTTAGTAACTTTCGTTAATGTAAGAATTGTGGGGCATTTCTATGTGCAGTTTTGTGATGAAGAACTTCCTGCACTGTCATTGCTGGCTTATGTGCTCTTGATCTGTAGAGAACGTGGGCCGATGCAAATGTGAATTTGTATGATTCAGGTTTTGCTCAATGAATGTGTGGCCCCTCATGTGACAGAACTAGGACTTGTTTCATCCACAACTCCGTCTGGATCTGCTGCTCACATTTGCAAGATGTTCAGGTATATGAAATAGCTTGCTTGGTTGCAGCAGTTTAACAACCTGTTTGTTGTTATGTTGTTATTATATTTATTACAAACAGAATGTTGAGACTCTTTTTGATTTGCCAACGGGTGTTCTTTTCAGAGCAGTGGAAGAAGGTCTGACATACCAGTACCATGCAGCTTGGGCCTCGGTGTTGCAAGTGCTGAGGGTTTTCTTTGAAGCATGTGGGCAGCAGTGTCATCCTATAATGCAGAAGGTAAAGGAATGCTGTAGGTGTAGGTCATTAACATTTATGGCACATGAGATAAGCAGGGCATTCCTAAGTATCTAGATTAAGAAAAAAAATCTGTAGAGAATAAAGCCTTCAGATTATTGGTTGCTGTTATCTGGATTTAAGAACCTAGATAAGGAGACAAAATGTGAGTTTATACAATTAGTATTGGAAGTTTAATGATTTGAACCAGTGCAGGGAGAGATTTTTTAGAATGATTTTCCCCTAGTGTGGAAATGAAGGAGTTGGAATTTCTGCAGGCACCCAGTTGAAAGAATTGAGTGCCTACAGCAGGGGTAGGCAACCTTGGCTCTTTTATGCTGGCTCGGGAATTCTGGGAGTTGAAGTCCACAAGTCACAAAAGAGCCAAGGTTGCCTACCTCTGGCCTACAGAGCCAGGCACAATTCATATTTTCCAGGGGAGAAGAGTCCAACAAATGAGACAATGCATGGATAAACAGGCTTTGGATTTCTCTTTTTTAAACTTTTGTTCTTAATTTTGTTAAACATGTTCTAAATTTACACTATTTTATTGTGCTCCTTTTTTCCAAAAGAAAAAAAAAAGATTTATCTTTGGGAGTTGTACTGCTGAAATTCAGCAGAGAGACTCCAAAACCCTTAGGTTTCCAGCTGTGCTTAGAGGAACTGAAAAACTGTGATGCTCTTTTTCTATGTGATCCTTTCCTATTTCTCTCTTGCTGCAGTGTCTACAGTCCCTAGCTGATCTGCGTAGCTCTTCGCACTTTCCCCATGCTGTGTTGCTTGATCAGACTCTGGGGGCCGCAGTGGCCACTATGGGCCCTGAAATGGTGCTGGAGGCTGTTCCCCTAGATATTGATGGCACAGAGTGAGTACAGTTTCCATCTTCGTATTCCCAAGCCCAGTGTGAGTGATGTTGCTATATTGTTCTGTCTTCTGAACTAATTAAAGTATACAATACATATGAAGCAAAGTCCAAAAATGTGTTTGAGGCAAGGAACATTTTTTAAACCAGCATGCCCCTAACTTTTAAATTATAGAGGAAGGAGCAATGTGACTTGTAATCTCATTGATTTTGCAAAGTTTCTGAAAGCCACTTGCTTCTTCAAAGCAATGCCCCCATTTACCCTTATTCATTTATCCTTATTCATAGAGGGTTTTCTTTGCAGTTGCACAAGGCGATAAGGGAGCATCTGCTGTTTAGTATAGACATAAACCAGAGCCTGCCAATTACTTCATCAAAAATCAAAATTAATGAATTCAGCACAGGAAAAAAAATCCCTTTCATATTATTTTAGATATCATTGAGAAAAGCATATTAGCACATAAATCAGGCGTACTCACTGGTGACATTTCCTGACTCTTCTTAATTATACCATTATATTATCTACAGGGAGACACTGGATTTTCCTCGCAGTTGGCTCCTTCCTGTGCTCCGAGACCACATCCAAAGTGCACCACTTGCTTTTTTCTCCAGTCATTTCCTGCCACTTGCTGCTTCTTTAAAAAACAGAGGTAATTAGATATCCAAGTAGGATAAGCTATAATACTTGCAAGTAAACCTAAGTTTTGGACATCAAAAATCATGTGTCAAAATAAACCTGGAGAATCCATCACCTTTACAACTGAGGTTTCCAAAAATGAAACCTAGCCTCTTAAGGTGATTTTTTTCCCTAGGAGATTATAATTTGGACTACTTGGCATATATAATTTTATAAAAATCAAGATTTTAAATTGTAGGTTAATTGCATTTTTTTTCTCTTTCTCTATACATTGTGAAAAGTTTTGGAAGGTATTCAATAAGCAAATTACTGATTACCAACCAAATGTAAACAAATATGTGTCAAACATCTCATGATAATTTCCTTGTCCTCTGTGATATTGCATTGGTATGCATACTTCAGATATTTTGCAGACACAGTGGTGTCAGTTATTTTTTCAGATGCAAGGATGGAGGTTTATGCTCTGGTGCGTTGCTGAATAGCAATGCCAGCTATTCTAGTCATGAACAATGAAGAAACTGGGAGATAGAGTTCAGTAGTATCTGGAGAATCATCTGTTCCTTATTCCTATCCCTGTGCCTATTAAAACACAATTACAAATAGATCTCTTCTCTTTTTGCAGCCACGGAGCTTGCCCAGGCAGGTCAGGATTTAGAAGCTAAGATCTACAATACACTCCAGTGGCAAGTGAGGAATTTTGCTTTTTGGTTGGTTGGTTTCTTTTTTTTCAGTATAAAGCACATTGGTATAAAGCATATTATGATTTTGACCTAGGAAATATCAGTGAAGGTAAAAGGTGTTCACTTTGTCTTTTTTGTCTTTCAGATCTGGACCTTGCTGCCTAGTTTCTGCAGCCATGCTACAGATGTGGTACTCTCATTCAAAGGACTGGCCCGCACTCTAGGCACGGCCATTAATGACTCTTCTGAACTGCGGCAGATAGTGTGCCAAGCTTTGCGCAGGCTAATTAATAAGGGCTGCCAAACAGGTAAATGTGACCTGTCAATTGCCATATTGGCAACTTCTTCGCCACATTTCCGTTTGTTCCTAGACTTAGGAAATAAAGGATTATGATGTAATCTTCCCTAGATTTGTCTGAGGATGAAGCTTCTGTGGTGGAAAGGCCTGGCAAGAGTCCTGGTTAAACTGTCTGAAATTCCTTGCGCTCAACAGTAACTCTTTCTTCATTCCATTCTCTGCTTCCAGAGCCTGAGCGTGCTGAGGTTGGGCGCTTTGCAAAGAACTTTCTGCCCATCATGTTCAATGTATACAGCCAAGAGGGTGGTGATCGTGAGAGCTCAGTGCACCGGCGCTCTTTGCTGGATACCATCCGAGCCTACTTGACAGTTACTGAAGCAGGGGTGAGCAGCAACCTTTGGGGAAAAAAAATTCCCCATTTGCTAGAGTACAAAAAGAGGAAGATGCCTGAAGCTAAACTGATTTTGGGATTTATGGTGGTGTGTGCTGCTGGTCCTGGAAAAGCACGCTCCTATATGGAGTTTTTCCTTCTGTCTTTCACTGCAGCTGGTGAATTCCTTCCTGGAGAAAGCTTGTGAGAAACTGATCAGTTCTGATAGTTCAGAATTCACTAGGTAAAGTTTATTTATTTATTAATTAGATTTGTGTGCCCATCCATCTTGTCTTGATGTAAAGTTACCGGAGCGATAGGCTTTATCTTGTGGTGTTTTCTTTTACGCTTCAAGTGGATATGCTCAGTGTTTATCTTCTATTTGCTGCAGAAGACAGGACATACATCTCAGTTACCTTTGTATCAAATCTGTGAGACATTTCCAGAGATCTTTTATTTTTGGTCCTGTTACCTTCTGTCAAAATTAGGGTGATTTTGTCCCATTCCCTTAGATAAGGTGGGAAGGAAACAAGGAGTAAAATAAACTTCAAGGTGAGCCACATAAGTCTTTCCATTGCTGATTCTGGTGGCTTTATGCCATTATAAGAAGAGTTAGTCTTCTATTCTGAAAGAGTTCAAATTCATGAAGATTATTAGGATTGTGTTCCTCTAACTGTGTCCTCCTTGCTGCAGGCTTTCCATTTTAGATCTTGTGGTCGCTATGGCTCCCTATGCTGATGAGTCATCTCTGCATGCTCTGTATGGCAGCATCTACTCCTCCCTGCAAGTGAGTTACTGTTCAGCTGTTGGGTTCTGTGTTGTGACACTTCACACTGCAACCCTGCTGCTTTTGATCAACTGGGGCTATCACATTGAAGGAAGAGCTCTAGATAACACATTTCATTCATTGTTTTTGCAATTAAAACTTTGTTTGGCAGGTAGAAACAGAGTGGTGTGAATTTATCCATGTTAGTGGGCACAATCCTATCTAGCATTTTGTTGATCTAATGAAATACTTAAATAAGACCCACTGCTGTCCTTTTCAGTTAAAAAACTAAGGGGCATGACTACGCGTAATCCTTTTTTCATGGGGCTAGTGAAAAAAATGTTTCATTAACTGAGGGAGCCATACATTTTTAATTTTTGTACTGATAAGAAAGAAATTTGAATTCTGTTGCTTTTGTTGGAAAGATCCATATAATGTGTGGGGTTTTCTTTTAATTTAAGCATCCTCTCAGCCACTTGAAATTGCTCATTTATAAGCTTTTTCCACATAGCTTAGGCCAGGCCAAGACAGCGTAGCAATGGCCACTTATTTGATTGTTGGAGTAGCTATTTCTTGATTTTATTTGTTTTGTATGCTGCTAAATCCTTCAAGACTCCAGAGACTTTATAAGAATAGATAATATATACTGAACAATTTATATCCAAAGTAATAGCTTGAGAACACCTCACTCACACCAAACAATAAAATACAAGGTAAATAAACTAAAAGCCTTAAGATGCCCCAAATTCAGAGATCCTCCAAGATAAAGATTGCATTATTTTTGGCAATTGGGCGTCCCCTGGGCAACAATGTTGTCACCAGTAAATCCTTTCAACCCAGAAACCCCTTACGGTTAGCTCTGTAAGTGCTTCTGACACAAAAACAGATCAGTTTTCAGAAGGCCATTGCCAAAGAGGCCACTGTCCCTTCTACAAGGAGGCTATTCCATGGTAGAGGTAAGATGATTGAACAGTTACATTTTGGGGTCTTAGCCCTCTTACCTCATGAAGATGAGGCACCACTTGCAGTTTCTCTCAGGGCTTGTCTCAGTTGAGTCTGGCTGGAGTCCTGGCACTAAATTTTGTAAGCCTTTGTAAGCCAAAAGTAGCAGTTTGTACCCAGAAATCTAGTGGCTACTCTGTAACCTTACAAAATAGGTGTAATATTCTCAAAGTAATAAGCACTAGCCAATAAGCAGATCACTCACTGTGAACCAACTGCGCTTTCCAGGTGGTCTTTAGAAGTAGCGCCCAAAATACAATGGGTGGTGGATATGGTGTCTTCCTTTTCAAGCTTATGAGGATTGAGTCCCTGTGCTTTGATGTATGCAAATTATATATTTTGAATAATCTATTTGATCTGATTATCCTAGAACAAAGATCATAGAATACAGAAAAAGGTTTATCGGGTGCTAGAGGAAGTGTGTGCCTCTGACCAACCTGCGTGTCATAATTTTGTTCAAAGTCATTTGGAGGAACTAAAGAGTGCTCTGTTGGACTCCCTAACCAGGGCAACTTCACCTGCCAAGAGAGTAAGGAAAAATGTTTTTACCATTCAAAGTAGATAAGATGCAAACCATGATGAATATGAAAGAATGATGTCTGGGAATGCTGAGTATATTTCCATATCACTTTTTGTTGTTGTTGTTGTTAGCCCCGTCTGAAGTGCCTCTTCCATGTTATCAAACAACTGACAGTGGAACATGAAGATTTTGTCACAGCCCTGGTGCCAGAGGTGAGAGCACAGCCCTGAAGAAACTGGAAATTTGAGTATAGAATTATGTTGTCAGGAGATGGTGAAAAATTAAGTGCATGGAATGAAATGTTATTTTATTCATTTATAAAATGTCAAATCTGCTTTTTATTATAAAACCATCCCTGATCTTTGGCCATAATACATAAGTAAGTTTAAAACAACCTCAAATTTGAAACGCAACAATTTCACAATAAAAGATCTCTGAAAGTATTATAAAACTATTTAAACCAAATAGAATAGAATAGAATTCTTTATTGACCAATTATAATTAGACACACAAGAAATTTGTCTCCGCTGCAAAAGCTCTCGGTGTACATGCAAAGTAACTGAATAATAATAATCATCATAATGATACCAATAAGGTAGTAAAGAAGATGGGAAGGATAATAATATTATAGCTGTACAACATAGGTAATGTACTTAGACATAAAACATAAAACAGCAGTAAAAAAATCAGAAGGCGGAATATAAACTTGGATGAATCAAGTTGACTATGAAAACTTGTAAGGCTCTTAGCAAACTTAGTAAAAGAGGGAAAAGAGACCATATCACCTTTTCTTCTACATTGCTCTCTCTCTATTGCAAACTTTAGGTTTTTCTTTAAGAAGGGTCGTATTTCTCCTCAGCACTCTTGTAATGGAGTTATCACCAGAGTATCCTGGAGTGTCTTACTGCTACCATTTGCAGAGGTTATGCAAATTAAAGATTCTAACTTTATCCTTTACAGTTGGAAGAGTAGCTCCCTTCATTCAGTGTTCAGTCTGATTGTTTTGCAATATTGCTGAGGAGTTAATGGATCCATCTTGTAAGTTTAAATAACATTTTGGCAATAATTAAAAATATTTTCTCATTAATTAGTCAATATTAGTAAGTATAAGATAGGAGTATGGGATTGTAAATTCCTCAACGTTAAGAAACTTGCTTATAGTACTGAAAAACTTTATAGCCACCTAGTTGAGTCTTTCTTGAAAAACAATTACCGTGGTAAGAAATTTCTAAATTAGCTTAAGTTTTTTACTATTGTTGTAAGTGTAAGCTTTAGAATTATAGTTGGAATTCTAGTCTCTTTAGTTTTTCTCCCCTCTCTCCTTAAATGGATGATAACTGATGCAGGTACTAAAATTAGGTTGGATGCAGTAGGTAAGTGATCATACTATTGACCATAACTTTGCTCTCTCCAGGTTATCCTTTGCACCAAAGAAGTCTCTGTGGGGGCCCGCAAAAATGCTTACAATCTGTTGGTAGAAATTGGTCACGCTTTTATACGCTTTGGTCTCACTCCAAGTGGTGAGTCCCAGTTTGCTAATGTGGGAGTTTGCATGCAAAGGGCGTTTCTTTTTATCATTCTTTGCCAAGCTTGCTCTGCTCTCTCTCCTTTCTCATTTAGACCACATTGCATCCCTTTTCATCTTGAGTACTTCATGTTTCTCAGTTTTACTACTGAACTTCTTCCTATTGCTAGTCTGTACAGGAGGTCCTCAACTTAACAACCATTTGTTTAATGACCGTTCGAAATTGCAACAGCGCTGAAAAAAGTGACTTTTGACTGTTTTTCACACTTAGGACAATTGCACAATCTCCATAGTCACGTGATCAAAATTTGGATGCTTGCCAACTAGCATATACTTATGACAGTTGAATGTCTCAGGATTATTTTGAAGGTCCCTTTTGTGACCTCCTGACAAGCAAAATCAGTGGGGCTTCACTTAATAACCAGGTTACTAACTTAACAACTGTAGTGATTCACTTAACAACTGTAGCAAGAAAGTTAATAAAATAAGGTAGCTGTCTTGCTTAAGAGTGGAAATTTTGGGCTCAGTTGTGGTCTACCTGTATAATAAACTGTTCCTCCTTAAATCATAATGCAGTGTTTTTCTTTAATTTTAGTTTTTGTGAATCACTCTAATTATGACTCCTTCAACAAGCCCTGCTTAAAACAAGTCCGGTTTAGTATAATGTTTGAATATGTTTAATGTTCCTATTTAAAACACAGGATTGCGGAATTCTAAGATGTTGATTAATTTTTGCAAATTAATTAATCCAGGTGTATCCGGTTATTTTGCATAATGTTGTTTAGCTATCATAGCTTTCCCTATACTTGCATATATAGAAAGTTGAAAGCCAAAATAGGGATGTGCCAAATGGAAAGGTCCAGCAATGGCCTGTCCTTTTCCCCCCCTCCTGAATCAATCTTAAGAATTTCCAAGTTGTTAGAAAAAAAGAGTTATGGGACAAACCAATCTCGTTAGAGACCTGAATTCCAACCTAAAAAGTATTTCATCCCTTTTCTGCAACCCCGGTCTCCATTGGCATTATCTGCTCATTTCCTAGATTTTCCTCACATCCTTAAAGCCATCAGATTCCGTGTCTGAGACTATATATTCATGACTAAAATTCTCCACTCATCATCTCAGCCTCACATATGCACTGTTTCCCAACATTTCCCCTATTTTGCCTGTCTTCTGCGTTCTCATCTTACAATGCTGCCTTTCATTAGGTCAGATCATGAACCGTCCACCTTAGTGGCTCCTTTGAGTTCATCCTACGTAGAGACATTAGGAATTGTCTTGTTTTAAAAATATAAAATATAAGTAATTGCTCCATGATTGAACCTATGACTGTTATCATTTAGAGGTGGGTGAATGCTGATATCCCAAGATACTAACTTTGAGACCTGGGTTTTAACATTGTCTCCATAGTTTTTTTTTCCCTACACAAATTTCTGTTCAATTATTAGTCTTGTGAGGCTTTCCATCAGTCTTGTTATAAGTTGCATTCTTGATATATAATTACAATACAAACTCTTGCATGTGTCCTTTCAGAGGGAATACAGCGTTATCTCCTCCTGATCTATGCAGGCTTAACTGGCTCTGTCACTATGATCAGCTGCACTGTGCTTGCTCTTACCCGACTACTGTATGAGTTCAAAGGTGAGAAAATAGAGACCGACAACTGGTTTAAGATAAAAAGACTAATTTGATGTTTGAGGCTGCTTTTGAACTGAGCTGGATTGAACATTTGTTCAGACAGAACTAAGATGGTGTTTCTGGTACATTGACTGTCTTAGGATTTAGGATTAGGATTTATTAAATTTATATGCCACCCTTCTCCCTAAGGACTCAGGGTGGCTCACAACGATAAAAATTAAGAGACATAAAATACAAAAATTAAAAAAGAATTAAACAATGAATATAAGAAATACGGGACAATTTAACCCAGTAAAAAGCCTAATTAAAAACCGTAGTCAGTCCAGGCCCGCTTGTTGGAACAACCAGGTCTTCAGGTCACGGCGGAAGGACCGAAGGTCAGGGGCCGTCCGCAGCTCCGGGGGCAGTTCATTCCAGAGGGTCGGCGCGCCCACAGAGAAGGCTCTCCCCCTGGGGGTCGCCAGCCGGCATTGCCTGGCCGACAGAACCCTGAGGAGGCCGACTCTGTGGGAGCGAACTGGGCGATGGGAGGTTGACATTGGCAGCAGGTGGTCTCGCAAGTACCCCGAACTGTAAACCTGAAGTTTCCCAGCGCAGTACCTGCTGTTGGCACTATGAGTCATAGTAGGTTGCTACTTAGCTGCAGAATTACTTGTGCGTGGTAGTAACTCGAAGGATGCTGTTGTTTTCCTAAGACTTGAAGAGAATCTGATGAATTGAAGTTGATACTTCTAATATAATCCATTTTATTGCAGAACACATTGGGTCAGATGCTCTCGAGCAGCTGGTGAAACATGTTTGCCTCATAGTAGGCTCACGGACTCGGGAT
Source organism: Vipera ursinii (assembly GCF_947247035.1). Taxonomy (NCBI): domain Eukaryota; kingdom Metazoa; phylum Chordata; class Lepidosauria; order Squamata; family Viperidae; genus Vipera; species Vipera ursinii. The sequence continues at coordinate 44,910,169 of NC_139518.1, forward strand.
GTTGTCAAATCAGCCCTAGGATTCCTTAAAGTGACAGTCCTACTCTTGGACACAACATTGCTGGGTCGGCACTTGGAGACTATGGTGAGAATGAGAAAGTACATTGAGGGATTAGCACCTTGGGAATAAAGATATCTAGTTTGCATTACTAAAAAAAGAGGAACATGGAAATGTATTTGTATTCTTAGAACCTGTCCTGCCATAAGTCATTCTCAGTTTCTTGCTGTCAGTTGAAGTCCATTAATTCATCTTTTGTCCAGTTCTTTCGTGGTATTCTTTCCTTCCTATTGCAATTGGGAAGTAGCAAGGTGCCAGTCCACGGTGTCAGTACATGTCAGAGCAGATTGACAGGAATGGCTTATGGGAAAGTGAGGTGTAAAGAGTGGCCAAACTTTAAAACTTTTGTCTTTTTCTACAGTTAGAAGCCATTGGACGATTGACAGATGACATGAGGCGCCACTTTCGTATGAAGCTGCGAAATCTCCTTTCCAAATTGATCCGGAAATTTGGGTTAGTGGCTGAAGTTAAAGAGGGAAAGGGCTAATATTTTGGTGATCAGAGCGATAAAAATCCATCTCGTTACATTCCAGAAATATAGCTCGCCCAGAGCCTTGCTGTCTTGATTGGCTGGACTTGAGATGGCCCATTTTAGATACAGAAGTATGTGTATAAATAAACACACATACACAAATAGACGTTTGCAGTGGAAAATGAGGCACTGAGGTTTGCAGGTGTTACATGGGGATCTGCTCATTTTTGTCTAGCATTCCTCCTCCTCCCAGAGAAAGTACTTTGTAACCTAATCTCAGACAAGAAAATAACTGTGTTTGGTCCTTTCCATTCTTACCACTTTATGCAGAGAGACAGGAAATGTTCAGAGGATGCTTCCCCACAAGGTTTTTTGTTTTTGTGTTTTTGTTTTTGCTCTTGTGAATTCCCTGATAAAAGCTTACCCTGATAAAGGCTGTATTTTTTTTCCCTAATTGTAGTCACCATTCTCTCTCTCTCTCTCTCTCTCTCTCTCTCTCTCTCTCTCTCTCTCTCTCTCTCTCTCTCACTCCCTAGGTTCGAGCCCTTGCAGGCTTTGCTTCCTGAATCATATCACAAAGTACTGCTTAATATTCGTAAGGCAGAATCAAGGAACCGCAAGCGACAGGCTATGAAAAGAGCTGCAGCCACGTCTGCAGAAGAAGAAAAAATATTAGTACCATCTAAGGGAGACAGGTACGAATGAGGTGCATGCTCAGAATCTTGATGTCCTACTAATATAGAGAGTAAGAATATTTTTAAGACTGGTTCCTGATGCTTTGGAACCTGAAATGATCTATGGACTCTCCATAGATAAGCTTGTGTGGTTTCTATGCCCTTGCTTGTAGCATTGAGGATATCTTGGCAGACTCAGATTCTGATCTAGAAGATGAGACCGGCAAACAAAAAGGAGGAATGACTAGGAAAGCGCAAAGGAAACAAAACCAAGCTTGGCTTAAGGAGGGAGAAAGTGATGAACCTCTCAACTTCTTGGATCCAAATGTGGCACACAGGGTTTTAGGTAAGAGGAATTTTGAAGATGGCCCGTTTTTAAGTTCATAGTATTTACTACTTTAATTTGATGGGGAAGATGATAGATCAGTATGCCTAGGGTGGAGGGCCAGATGTATTTTTTCATACGTCTTTTGTGCTGTTCTGTCATGTAGCTACCAGGCCAGGCACTGCCCAGACTGGAAAAGTTAAACATGATTTCAAATTATCAGCTGATGGTCGCTTAATCATATGTGAAGAGGAAGAAGAACCTACAGGTACAAACATTCAGCAGTTGATTAAATGCACATCAAATAACTATCCAATGGCCATTCCATAACTCCAGTTTCCTTTCTCAATTGATTACAGAAATAACAAAAACTATTTAAAGAGAATGGGTTATACAAGGAAGCATTTTAGATTTATATATCTAGGATTTCTTTAATGTGATATTGTGGAGCTTATGGAATATAGAACCCAATAGCTTCTCAGTACAGAATTGAGATTATTTTTAATGCAGGCATTTAAAAAAACCCGTGGAAAGTGTGCAGAGAAAAGCAATAAAGATGATAAAGAGTCTGGGGGCTAAATTGTATAAACTCCAATTAGGGAACTAGGTACAGGATATCTAGCCTATCAAAGAGAAAGATTAGGGGACACAAGTTAGATGTCTTCCAGTACTTGAGGGTCTGTCACAAAGAAGAGGGGATTCAGTTATTTTCTAGGATACCAGAAGGCAGGACAAGAAATAATTTGTGGAAGATTGTTAAAAGGGAGATCCACCCTAGCAATAAAGATTTTTTTTCTGACAGAGCAATTAATCAGTGGATGATCCTGGGGTTGTGGGTGCTCCATCACTGGAAGTTTTCAAAAATAGATCAGATAATCATTTGACTAGGATGATATAAGGCTCCTGCCTTGACCAGGAGATTGGACTAAGAAGACATCCAAGATTGCTTCCAGCCCTTCTTCTGCTCTTTCTCCTATCTATACATTTTATGAAAAGGATTTGGCCTTAAAAAACTACACATTTTATGCTGTCTCTGATCTCTGTTATGCTGTCTACCACAGGACTGAATGAGGAGTCAGCAGAGTTAATGCAGGAAGTTGGAATCAAGAATGTAAGTGAAGAAGGAGAGGGGAAAAAATTGTTGGCATTCTCTTTAAATATGAAGAAGTCTTTATACCAATACACTGTAATTTGTTTTAAGAGTTGAGGTTGAGTGGCAAGTTGGGGACCATCTGAACCAACTCAAAGAACTAAATTTGATTTCATTAAAATTAAATTACATTGAAATGATCTTTGCAGTCACATATTTTCCCCTTATGTTACATTCCTGGTAAGTTTGGCAACATCTTTGGTAGATGTCAGGACTGAATGCAAATGTGGTTTCACAAGTTGTGTGTCTCTACTTTGCCTTAGGGTTGTGATGGCTGGATCTCAGATGTTTGGAGAGAATTACATTTGACTTATCAGATAGATTCCCTGTTTCCATTAAATAATGCAGGAAAGAAGGAGGCACAGAAAAGAAGATGGTTGACCTTACCAAGTGTTGCTTTGATGTATGATATCTCTCTTGCAGAAGAAGACTCGGAAACATCGATTTCGGGAAGAGGCAGATGATGAAGGGCTTGCTGCTAATACACAGCCACAGTACAAAGGTTGGGATGCCCTTTGGGGGCTGTTATGGAATGAGCCACCGCTGCATGGATTCTGGTCTATTGTGACTCGGGAGGGGGAGAAATGAAATAGTTAGAAATAAGACATTGATTAAAATCAGTTGTGTGTCGTTCATCTATATGATAATCCATTGAAAGAACCTCAGTGGAGCCTCCTCTGCTTCCATTCTAATCTTGATGCATTCAGCCAATCATGTTGATAACATAGATTATTATACATGATGTACAAGTTGTCTTTGGAGACCCATGTTAAGTAAGCTGTGTTTCATGAAAACATGCCTTTTAATAAAATGTTAGTTTAAAAAGGTCACAAACTTCTCTGCATGAAAACTTATAGGTAGAATTTGTTTGTTTATTCTTTATAGCGGGGGGCAAAGGAATTCATCGGCCTGTTAGCAAGAATGCAGCACCTGGGGCAGAATACAAAGCAAAGGTAAGATCATAAGGTGATTGATTAAGGCCCAAATCTGATGTAGGTATAAAAAGTTACTTGTTTTCCTATTGTAGAATCATGCGTTATAATGTTGTCAATTGAAGCATGGATTTATGATATCCTCAGATGGTTTGTAACAGAAACGGAAAAGTCTGTATCTTTCTTTGGGGACATACTGTATTCTTTAGGCATAATTTAAAACAGGAGTAGGGAATTCCACCTTAGGAGTTGAGTTCTAAGATCCTCATTTGTGACTTTTCCTTCACACTCTTTCCCACCAGCTCCTCTATGTTGTTGAAGCAGCTTCCAAAGTTTCTTCTTCAACAGTTCCTCAAAGCTCTCATAACTTTTTAGCAACCTTTGCTAAGTGGAGGGTGGGAAAGAAAATAGACCCATGGCCTAAGAAGTGACAGTCCATACCTCTTGCACTCTTTCTAGGGAAGTTGAGAGGAGTAGATTAAACAGAGACAAGATCATATTCTGCATCTAGAATCAATTCATTTTCCATTTCTGTTATTGTGTGTGTGTGTGTGTGTGTGTGTGTGTATTGGTAAAAACAGGATTATATTGATAATTAATGTAACAGCATTACATTGGTAAAAACAGGATTAGCTTTTTAAAAATTTTATGTTCAGAGCAAATAACTGACATCTTAAATATCAAGTCTTTTGGAAAGCTAGTGGAGGAATGGATTTGGGGACTCAGGGCTACTACCATGTACTTTTGCTAGGTTGCCTATCACTGAGCATAGATTCTGTTGTTTCTTACAGAAAGGTAAAGGTGACATCAAGAAAAAGGGTGGGCTTGATCCTTATGCATACATCCCACTGAACAGAGCAAAACTAAACAGGAGGTAAGAATAGAGAAGAAGAGTGTAAAACGTTGCTAGAAACCTAGCAACCAGTGATCAGCTCCAGATACAGAAAAGTCCAAAACTCTATATGTATTATAGTGAATATGGTTTACTATAACGTATATATTTTATCTTCAAATATACACATTCCTTTTTTTACTCCCTTAAACATATATTTCGCCGCGGCCTTAAAACATTCCTTTTCCATCAGGCTGACCTGGACTGACGGATTTTTAAAATGTTTTTAACTTATTATTGGGGCTGCTAGTTTAATTCTTTTTTTAACTTTTGTATTATTGTATTTTTATTGTTAGCCGCCCTGAGTCCTTCGGGAGATAGGGTGGCATATAAGTCCCAAAAATCAATCAATCAATCAATCAATCAATCAATCTGCTCAAATGTAGGCAAAACAGATTAGCCTCTGTACTGATTTTCATCTGTTCTCTCTGGTAGGAAGAAAGCCAAACTTCAAGGACAGTACACGAATCTGATGAAGGGAGCTCAGCGTGGTGCCCAAGCAGGCAAGAGACTCTTCAAAAAGCAGGCCCATACCTGAAGGAGAAAAGGCCACTCAGAATTTACCTGGGAAGCAGTCCCTTTAAGACATTGGGCTGTGGATCTTGTTGCTGCTATTCCACAGTCTGAATTAATTTCTGAAAAATGGAATTCGCTCATTATTCCTGCATATTGGCTATACATATTATTTTCAGCAAAAAAAAGTAGTAAAAAAAATGTACACATCCTTCTTTTTGTTATTTATGGATCCTTGCAATAGGGGTTTTCTTGCCAGTTGTAACTCTGGTTCCTTCCACAGCTATGAGCAGTGTGAGCAAATCTAGAACTTTGGATAAGAGACTGATTATTGCTTCCCAACGAACACCTGAGCAATTCGCAGTATAATAAATTCTGTTTCTTCACTATAATATAGGCACTGGTTCTGTGAAACCTGCTTTTCTGTCTTTGTCTTTCTCTATTTGAAGCAATTTGTTTATTTGGTAACGACTACAAATTCTCCAAGAAGTCTAGATTTATTTGGTTGTAGGTAAGAACAAAGGGTTCATAGTAATAAAAACAAAAGAAAGGAATTATTATTTCCAAGGAGAAGTTAGAGCAGTGAATAATGATCTTAGCTTCTGAATAAAAGTTCTATTGGTACTTCTATTGCTACTATCAGAGTAGACCAGACTAATTGGAAAACTTTGATCATAGCCCCAGATCTGAGACTTAAGTACTGTCATGTGGAAAAGATAAGTTCTACAACCAAATGTGTGATTTAGGTTTTGCACTGATTTGTTTTTCTGATTTGTTCTATGCAAGAATAAAAAAAACCTGCTTTCCAAACATGAAAACAGTGATCAGTGGCAATAATTCTGTTCTATTATATTGGGGGGGAAAAGGAAATGTAAAATTCCATTATCGATTCTCCATTTTCATCTAAAGACATTGAGGATGAATCCAAAACTGTTCAGTGGCAGATTTAAACTCTTCCAGCTATTTCGCTGATCTAAGCTGCCTTCTTGGAGACACGAGACCTAGAATACAAAATACGTCAGTAGTGGACCACAGTTTATCTTGGCTGCACTATTGCAAGATACAAGAATCAGAGCCTAGAAATTCTCCCAACCCAAGACAAATGCTACATTGGATGTAAATCCTTATTTCTCCCGAGAAAAACACACCTTGGATATAGGATGTTGCTTTCAAAGTATGCTGGGCATTGTTTTGGATACTATTACAGAAGATGCACGAAGTAGTTTTCTGGTTACCTCCTCCTAGTGGCTAGGCTTCACTGCTGTGGTATCAAGGAGAGGAATTTAATACTTTCACCCATAATTTTTTTGCCAAAATCTCTGGTTACTATCTGATACATGTATATCCACAGATAGCCGTTAGCCACACAGGAAGGTAGAGGCATCTGTGTTGAGCCTATATATTTTTCCTCTGTATTGAACTACAAAGGAACTATGGTTCTGGATCAAAACTATAATACTGTATAAAAGGGGCAGACTTACAATAGCCCTCTAGTTTGGGGGAACAATAAAGAGGTTAAAAGATACCTCCACTCGCAAGGAAGGATTTCAGCTGTTGTTTGAGGGTGCTTGGAATTATTTGAACTGCTTCTAATTCACTCCCTGCTTGCTATGGAAACCTTACGTTCTTTGGGAGGATATTCTTTGTTGGAGTACATCCCTTTGGTTAAAAAGCTTAATATAAAACTGAATAACAGCTTGCATGACAGCTGTGCGCTTGTTATTTTCAGATTGAGTTAGTTGGCACTGACTTCACAGGGAGGAGGCCACTGAAAGGTGGAATAGCAAAGAGGTTGCCTGTTTTCAGAGAAAGTAAAGTAAAAAGGATCTAATAATGATTGGAAATTATTTTTTTCTGTTCCTCTAATTCCTTGATACTCAGATCTATATAGACAGAGTAAATGTTTTTCTACTGAGATCACAAACATTGAAAAGATTTTTTGAGAGGCAGAACTAATTTAAAAATGATAAAACTACAGTATTTTGACACTCAGGAATTACAAATTTTGGGAATAATGTAGAATGAGTAATGGATTGCTGATGAGTATCACTGCTGGTGTTGATGCCATCATCCAAACAAGAACAGAAATGGAATTCTGCATATCATCCACATCTTCAAAAAGTTGCACTTGCCTCTTTAGACTTTTGACTAAGTAATTATTCTCATTTATGGAACAAAGAAATTGGAAAAGTCGATGAAACATTAAGGGGTGATTGAAATATATAGACTGCCTTGCTGTTCTGAGAAGTTACCATAATAAAATGTTCAGTTCATGGAAATGCTACGTAGATTATATTCTTTATATCTTCAATTGTTTTCAAGGAAGCAAGCAAGCAAAAATTAAGTTAGAATCCAAGGGTGTATATTTTGTAATTTTGAATTATCATAAGTTTTGGTCGGCAGCACTTTGCCTTCCCCCATAAGAGTAAAATCTGCACGTTTATCCATCTGCTTGTGTTTTTCTTAATTAAGCTTGGAAGCAGTCAAGCTTTTTATTTTCTTAATTGAATCTGACTATACTCCAAACAGAAGCTGCTTCCAATTTTGTTTAAAGCAAAAACTTGCTGGAATAGAGCCTAGAAGTTTTCCATTTCCCTATAGAGGAAGTTATTTGATGAATGTGAATTCTGCATATGAATAAAACTGTAATCAAAACTTTTAAGCATTATCTATCCCATCCCTCATGTAAGGTATTTGCTAGATCTGCTTATGAGCTTATAAAAACTAGACACTCCAAGCGTGTGCCATTCCTGTTCTTATCTGAACTTCTAAGCCATCTCGACTGTGACTAATTTTAGGGAAGTTTAGAAGAAAGTTCAGAAATAATAGGGTGACTAAGGAAGGGGCCATTCTTTTCAGCTGATTTGTAGACTTTATGTTTTGCAAGACTTTGCGAAGTTTGTACTATCTGACCCTTTCTAATAAGATTTTGGTGAATGTATTGTACATTTTTCTTCCTCATCTTTCCAAAGAAATGTCTCTGCAGGACATCTGGTTCAATAAGTGGCACTTAATTAATATACATCCTTTTTGGATGTATTTAAATTGCTTGGGGCAAAAATGGGTAATTAGTAGCCTTCACATATTCTTACTACAACTCTTAAGATCCCTCACTATTAGTCATGCTTGTTAAGCTTGTTAGGCATTGTAATGCCACCACTGAATAAATAAACATATAGAAGACCACAGGTTCTTCATTCTGTTTTAGAAATGTATTTAGTATAGAAAGAAGTCTGTAGATAGCAGTCACCTTAAATAGTATGTGAACTTGACTGACAGGTATGTTAAAATACTCAGGTTCAACTTTATTATAGTTACTGAACAATACTTCAGTTCATGCTTGTAATAGACAACACAAACAACTCTGGGCAACCCCCTCCCACTTTACATCTAATGTAGTTACAGTCATACTGTTCCAACATGTTTAGCTCAAACTGATTGCTGTGGGTGTTCATCATGTGCAGTATTGTACTGTTTTGATTTGGTATATTCATATTTTGCTTTGTAATTCACATTCCAGAGTCTTAAGTGACTAGGGTGGCCTGCAACTATTGCATAAATAAAATTAAATAAAGTAGCATAACCCTTACTAAGTGCGTATGGACCATTCTGTTAACAATTAGTCCAATGCACTGTTTGGGGCAATTTTCTCTCTTCCTTTAGATTGTTGAGGGAAGGACATTAAAAGCTCTACAGTACTACACTATACTATAAAAGCAGTGGGATTTAAACATGTGAACAATCGGTTCTCTTGTGGATGCCACTTCCGGAAGTCTATTCTGGGCCTGGGCAACAAAAAATTAGCTACCGCTTCTGCCGAAGCAGTGCAAACTGGCTGAATCCCACCACTGTATAAAAGATATTCCACATATGTCTGGGGTTTGTACATCCAAATGTCAATTGTTAGATTTGCAGAGAGTCTATAGCTATCAGTATTATTTTCTGTTTTAGCATTGTCTTTGCTTTGTCATTTCAATCCATAGGGGCATCTGATAAACCAGCCAGAATCCACACCCCTGATCTACAAGGGGATTAGGTTTTATGGGCAGAAGCTTAAATTAAGCCAGTAATTAATCATGCTCTGGAGTCCAGCTTTATCATTCCTGTTTCTGAAAATCAAAGTTCTACATTCAGGGAGCAATTTGACACCTGAAAGATTTCTTTTACAGACTAGGATTGTGTGGTCTTTATTGATTCTTAAAATATATATTAGGAAAATTAATTGAGCTATCAGTATAGTTAGAGGGAGGTAGATACGTAGAAATGTACTGCATTTATTTATATAGTGTTAATTTTTGCAGCAGAAAAAATTTATCTGAAAAATCGAAGTACAGTAATTTAACAAATTTATTCTGGCAAATTTAAGATACCGGTACCCCTTCCCCCAAAAGCCAGAAAGAAATGCTAGTCATTAATTAACATACCAAAACCTCAAAACAATTATAAGTATGAAATTACCATCTGCTAAGCAGACCAACATGCTCATGGAAGTTTGATTTCTCAAAATGACTTCTGTCAGTTAAAAATGATTCTAAAATGGAATGTTCAATGGTTTTCTTAAGCTGTTTTAAAAAAAGATGCAAAGTGAAATAATGTGAACATGGTACTAAATTGCTGCCTAATTTAAAATTTACTTCTTGTTGAGAATTACTTCTGGCCTCACTAAAGAACTGGAAACATAACCCATATTTTTTGTCAAAATATTTTCATTTTTTCTCTGAAAAATTTAAAAAGGTTATGAAAATTTTGTAATATATTATTTTTAAATAATGTGAAATGTTTAAGATGTGAAAAATGGTTTAGAAATAATTTTGTAAAAGGCAAATATGGTACTCAAAGCTTCAGTTTACAGAGTCCCTGAAAATTATCAAAATCAAAATAGAAGCTGCTAAGTGATAGAACAACAAATAATGACAAGCTGGGTAAATCAATGCCAAACATGTTCAGCTTTATTCTGAAAAGTAGTGCTTTCTGTAGGTATGTTTGAGATATTGGTGGAAAAATCTAGAATATATAGTTTTCTTTGTTTTATTACAGAGTTGGTTTCTTTTTGTTTTTTGCCCACATACCTCCAAAGCATGTAAGTTACATCCTTGGGGTTCAACAGTTTGTAATTCCATTTAAAAAAATTAAACATTTTATTAAATACATTATTAGTTTACAATTGTCTGAACAAAATATACTTTTCAATTTTATATACTAACTATACTTTAATACACAACCAAATAATAAATAATACATTTTATAAATTAACAATGCATTTGATAAAGAAGTGTTAAAGTGCACATATTTAATGTTTCTACATTTTCATTTTCACCTTTCAATTTTTCTTGTTCCTTTAAAATTTCTAAAAAGGCTACATTTCTAATTATTCAAACACTACTATAAAACTTGTGTGTTTATTAAAACAGAAGCCACATTTCTAATTTTCACAGTTCATTTACCTAGAATGTCATAATTTTTGCATTGTACTCTTTATCAAAATAAAGTTCAATATGGTATTTTAAAAAGTTATCGAATCTGCATAATTTTTCTGCTACATTATTTACATTGCTTTAAACTTTCAGCTGAATCTGCAGGTCTTTCATTCTTTATGTAGTATGTTCTGCAGATTGAAATATGATCTGAGCTATTTTAAATTTAAAACACTGAATTAACCAGCCAGCCAGTTGATTTATGTTGTTGTTACTTCATTTCTACTCTATATAAAATTGTCAATTGTTTTGCATGAATTATTTATTCATTCTGTTTGCATCGCCAAATCTATAAAGACTCATTGCAGGCAAATGGTAAAATTCATGGTTTATGGTAAAAGTTAAGAAATCAATAATTTCATACAGTAAAATATATACTAACCAATAGACAAAATTATGTAAGTAAAATAACAAAAGCCCAAAAAATCAATTAAGTTAAATTTATTTAGTCTTAAGTAACTTCTGAAATGTTAAAAGGGATGGAGCAATCCTTAATTTCAACTGGACATTGCTCCATAACTTTTGTAATGGTTTCTGGGCAATCCAAGTCTTATAATCTAACTTTGGGTTTAGATTGCTCCTATGTCCCAAATATTTCTAGTGACCTAAATTCAGCATATAAAACTTGCACGTGAGTCCTTTCATCGCAGATGTCCACCTCTCATTAAAAATGCAACATCCACCTCTATCGATTCTGACCATAGGGACTATAAACGTCGCCTCAAAACTACAAATCCCAAGTAACTTAGCGCAATACAGTTCCTTGCTTCGCCTTTCTTATCAGTTTTCCTATTAGTCCGCGAGAAATCATTAAGCTGTTGGCACGTTCGAACGGACCAATGGCTGCATGAAGAAAAGGTGGGGGGAGGAAACAAGCTGCTCTGGAAATAGCCAATTGACTTTTGCGATTGAATGGCCTATGGGGGAAAGCAAAGCGGCAGATATGAAATGGCGACGGAGCCGACTGGGAGGGAAGGTGCGGCTGGGCAAACATATAGGTACGGCAAAGCGCCTCCGTCGGAGATAACGCGGCCTCCTGGAAAGGCCTGGGGGCACTGAAATGCATCGCTGAAGATTGACAGGAAAGCGGTTTGGTAGCGTTTGATGTAGGAGTACGGTAGAAAAGATGTGAGTCGAGTTTCGAATGGACGACTAGACATGGCCTCCGTGGTTGTTTTAGTGCTGAATTAAAGCAGCAGTATTTTTCTACTTAGTCCCTTCCACACGTCACTATATTTCAGTAATAAACTAGATAAGTTGTGCGCAAGAAGCGCTAGGTGTGATCCCTGGGGTCTTCAGATAAGAATAAACTACTGCTAGTCAATGTCTGTGGTTGTACCAGTAGTACTATAGGCTAAAATGCATATGGCTCAGTGTGTGTGTGTCGTGAGCCCACCCAGTGTGGTTACTGTATGATTCAGTATGTTAAATAATTACACTCCTATTTCATTAGAATACTGTGTGATTTTATTCCCTCCTCTCCATAAACTAGATTAGCTGTGGTTGCACACTCCACTACAGCACATGCTACCCTATTATACTGTTTGAACCAAGATGATGTGTTAGTTTACTTGCACACAGAGATAAATGGGTAAATTGTCATTTGGTTAACCATGGATTGATAAGATGTGTAATGTTCGCTAGTTTTTCCTCAAGAAAATGGGATTAGATGATTTGCCAATGCAATTTCTTATAAAACAACTTCCTGTGTGGCAGTTGAATTTTAGTACTAACATATATAGCTTCTTTTATAACTATGCTGCTTCCCTAAGAGTAGATCCATCATTTTTAATACAAAAATTTGCTGCATCAAAGAGGGTAGGGAAGAAGATGGAAGTATTTCCTTCCATTGTCTTGATCACCCTTCCTAGCCAGTTGCCCACGAAATATGACACATAAGCTTTAATCTCAGCCAATATGGTGCTGGGGTATAATAAGAATAATATATTAATAGGACATAAATGGAGAAAACTATTTTGGTACCCAAAGAGGAAAATAGGGAACATGAGTTTGAAATAATCTTGGGTGACCACTAGATTGGGGATTTGGAGAGAAAGATTCTAAGGGGGTTCAAGATCAGACAGAATTATAATTCTTCTTGCAGACTAAATACAAAATGCAGGTATAATGATGATAATTGGACTAAAAATGTCAAAATAATACTGTTATAAGAAACATATTTAGATGATAGTTTTATTTGAGTAGCTTGAAAACCTCTAAATTAAAATAAAGCAAAAATAAAGGTATGGGTTGGTCTACATTTAGTTATAAGACTCATTTTTGTATTTCATTAACCATGGCATAAAAACGCTCTGGTGTCATAGCCATTTTTTGAAAGACATGTTCTTATGACTATCTTGATTTTATTATCACCTTATAGTTTGCTGTTTGTTTATTCATGTCAGAAGCATCACAATTAAAATAAGGATACTGTACAGTATAAAATATAAGATTAAAATATGTACAAATTAAACAGATCTTGCCCAGAAACTCGCAACATTAATTGCATTCTTTCACTGCCACAAAGTCCTCAACTGTACACTGATTGGGACACAAAGTGCAAGGATGTGTTGACTGCATGTCACCACAATAAACAAAACAGAAGCCACTGGATAACCGCATTTGTTCAGAGTGTCTCCGGATCTTGTTGTACTCGTGTGCAGTCTATTCAACAATTTCCATACTTCCCAGCTTTCATCAGATCCAAGGGCCAGCTTCTCTGTTGATTCCATCCAGTGTTGGTTCTTTGTAGCTTTCCGTAAATCATTCTGCTTTCAAATTTGTCAAAGTCTTCCATCGACCTAAGGAAACTTTTCCTGGATTTTAGTCTCTGCTGAGTTGGTTGTAGGCCATAGAAAGTCTAGATATTGGTGATTTCAGTCTTTCTCTGTATGCTGCTTCTCTGCAAACAGCAGGCAGAAGAGCAGGCAGGGCAATGCCAGCTAGGTGGTAGATCTTATGTAGAGAATGAGTGCTGTTGACACGTTTGGGCGTCTCTGGGCAACAGTTTATAGCTCGCTAATCCTTTCAGTCCAGAAGCATCAGAAGTGTAGTGCTCATTTCCCCCTGTGACACTCACTTTATTGTGGTGGCAACTAATATTCATCTTCAGCTATTCCAGTGTAAAAGTGGTATTTTCTCTCGGCTTGCAAAGAACAAATACAAGTACAAGTTGTAAGACTACACTCATGATAATTCATGCTTCAGTTGCTTTCCAGATGGATTACTGTACTTTAGGATTGCCCTTAAAGAGCATTTGGAAGCTGCAGCTGATCCAGAATACAGCAGTTTAGGCATTTTTGGACACTTCGTGATAAATACATATGACATGTCTGTTTGGGGGTCTGCACTGGCTCCCAGTGACATTCTTGGTGCATTTCAAGATGCTGGCTATCATCTATAAAGCCTTAGATGGCATTGGGTCACAATACTTGCAGGATCATCTGTCACCTATCGTTTCTGCTCAGCTTATCAAAACTGGCAGGGTTGGCATATTCTATTAGGGAATGTCATCTTCTGGGACCTGGGAATTGTGCCTTCTCCCAGTTTTCCATATGGAACAGCATCCTGCCAGAGATCAGGATGGCCCCAACCCTTCGTAAGGCATTAAAGACCTGGATACTCTCCCAGGCTCTGGGACCAGTCAGTTAAACCAGCCCTATAGAGCAGAGGTCCCCAATCTTTTGGGCACCAGGGACTGGTTCCTTGGAGAGAGGTTTTTCCGTGGACTGGAGAGTGCGTGGTTTTGTGTACTGCCTTCATCCTGCAGATGGGGCTTTGCTTGTTTGTGTGGACTGGTTGCTGGCATGCCATGGCCTGGTACTGGTCCACAGACTGGAAGTTGGGGACCCCTGCTATAGAGTACATTTCAAGTCTTTGTGGGCTACTTTTTACAACACATTTTGCATTCTTTAAGAAGTGTGCTAAATACAGTTTAAACGGTTCTACAAAGTAAAATTATATTAGCTTGTATAAAATTATAAATTTTAAGGTAATGAGAATGGGCTGACGTCATCTGATACTCAGGTTCCCTTTGAGCGCACCAATGGAAAATGCTCCATAAAACTAGAAGAAAGTTTGCCTGCTCCTCAGCATTGTCCTGTGTTGAGGAAAATAATTGGTTATAGCTTGCCCCATAAATTATTAAAAAAACATCTAGTTATGAAGCCAATCCAATCTGGCTTTTGTTCATTTGTCCTTGAACTTGGTTTCCTTTTTCTATTTGATAGGATCTCATATCCATGGGGCCATCCTCTTCTTGATAACTTGAGCAAATCTTTAGCTTACTAATTCTTTAGTCCAGGGGTCAGCAACCTCGGCTCTTTTATGACTTGTGGACTTCAACTCCCAGAATTCCTGAGCCAGCATAGCTGGCTCAGGGATTCTGGGAGTTGAAGTCCACGAGTCATAAAAGAGCCGAGGTTGCCGACCCCTGCTTTAGTCAAATATGTCTCTGAAAGCAGATATACAGTTGTCTATCTTTCTCCAGTTTCCCATTTCTTTTTAGTATGCAAATGGGAATGGGCAGCTCACATTCTTCCTTACCTTTGGATAGTGTGTGACTGAATTGTTTGAAAAGAGTTCTGACTTTCATTAGTGTTATTAATAACCAAGCATATTTTTGTGCGAGGGAGTGTTGCTGATAAAGTGACCTTTCAAAATTACAAAGCCTAGTAATGTTTAGCCCAGAATCCAGTAAAGAGTTAGGGGCTGCTCATATTGTGAGACTGTTCACCATAAAATAGGAATGGGAACGTGATTATAAAAGCAGACAGCAGTGCTCCGTAATTCAGCTTATGATATATGATTGACGTTTTCAAACAATAAAACATACTCTGAAGATTAATTAGGCTGAAGACATATTAGAGGTAAAGGAAAGAGGTGAAAATTTACAGCTTAATTTTATGCATCAAGAAAAAGTAGAAATCAGAAGGGAATATTTTTAAAGGAAAAGCTCTTATAAAATTTGGTTTCATAAACTAGATATCAAACAAGGAAGTCATGAAAGAAGATTTTAAAAGAGAAGGTAAAACCAGTGCAATACATATAAATCTTGGGTTAAGTATTAATAAATTTTGTCTTAAGCTTTGGGAGCTTAATATTAGATTCTCCCTGAATAAATTGGACAATTGAAATGATAAGCTCTTCAAGGATGGGGTCTACTCTGTACTACTCCTTAATGTAAAGCACCAAGTTGGTTGATCTGAGTTCTGCTCTGACATTAATGAAAGTTGATTATTTGTGAGAAGAGGGCCAACAAATGAGTCTTTGTCTTGTTTATTGTGTGTGGAATTTGCATAGGCTGTGTTGGAGCAGGCAGTTCTATTTCTGAAAACAAGGAATGAGTTCTTCTCATTACATCTCTGCTTTCCAATGCCGCGCCAGAAACTTTCAGCACTTGTGTAAGAGTTTTGACTTTCTTATTATTTCAGAAATGGTTGCTTTAAGGGTTCCTGGAAATTAAGAATTAAAATAGGCAGGCATATACTAGCTATTAACTATGCCTTGAAAATTGGTTAGGGATTCTTTAAATTCTAGAACATAGGGATGAGAGTTTGAATATGTGAGACAGATGTTATGCAGACTTAGCAGTTTTATTGGGGCAAGACATCACATTGGTCTTCCTTAGAAGGAGATGTTAGGGCCATGATTAGCTTATAAGTCATATTTAAGTTGTCCTGCCTGACTTGCATATGTTAAAAGTGTAATGGAGAAAAGTATGAGGTCAATCAACATTCATCTCCAGCTGCTTGAACTGAAGGTCTCCATCTTGTTTTCAGCTTGTTAAACATATCAAATGGCAGTACTAGAATTAGATTATTCTTGGCAGCTTACTCGCTCAGGGATGAAGAGAACTGTTCTTTTCTGTGGCTTACTGCTTTTGGAGTAATTTTGCCAACTTCACTGCTCAGATTTACTAGCCACTTCAACCCCAGGCTGGGATTGCAAAAAGATATCTATTGCAATTTTCCACAGTAGCAAATATAGTCTATCTAGGGTAGTTCTAAATAATTTTGATAAAAATATTCCACTATGTTGGACTACTGGAATTCTCAAAAAAAGGATAAATTCAATTGACAGTTTTTTCTTTATGCATTGTGTATGTCAGAAACTCTTTATTTTTATATAGCATATAACTTAACAAATGACACATAATTTTCCTCTAAGAAAAGAACTGTATTATATTTCTACTGCATGCTTCCCTAATGTTCCACCCAGCAAGAGCAGAAAATATTTTGATATCTACAGGATGATATACTTACAGTATGTACCTTTGATGTAACTTCCATGCTAACTCTGTTCTGAATAATTTCCAAATGTTCTTATTTTTTTAGAACATTATTCTTGTTAAAAAATGTTTCTATGCCTATATTATAAAAGATTGCTAAAAGCCGATTGAATGAATTAAATCTTAAATTTAAAGTTCTCTATATCAGGGGTCCCCAGCCTCTGGGCTGTGGCCCACTACTGAGCCATAGCCAATTTGCAACCGGGCCACGTGAGTGACAGGCCGGCACACACACAAGTGCAGCTTGAATTGCACGAGTGGCAGGCTAGCATGCTGCACAAATAGAGCTGCATTCACATGGATGCCGGCATGCTGCTCATGCAAATCAAGCTGCATGTGTGCATGTGCATGCTGGCCTGCTGCTCATGCGGCCCAGGTCCTCTCCCTCCCCCCCCCAAAATCCGGACCACCAAGCCACAAAGGTTGGGGATCATTGCTCTATATCAATTAATTTGTAAAGGTAAAGGTAAAGGTTCCCCCGCACATGCATGCTAGTTGTTTCCAACTCTAGGGGCCGGTGCTCATCTCCGTTTCAAAGCCGAAGAGCCAGCGCTTGTCTGAGGACGTCTCCGTGGTCATGTGGCCGGCATGACTAGATGCCAAAGGCGCACGGAATGCTGTTACCTTCCCACCATAGTGGTCCCTATTTTTCTACTTGCATTTTTACATGCTTTCGAACTGCTAGGTTGGCAGAAGCTGGGACGAGTAACAGGCTCTCACCCTGTTACGCGGCACTCGGGATTCGACCTGCCAAACTGCCGACCTTCTGATCGACAAGCTCAGCGTCCTAACCCACGGAGCCACCGCGTCCCCTCTAATTAATTTGTATAAACTATAATTGCCCAAAGTTGGTCAATAATACAGTTTGTTGTTTTGCTTGACAGGAGCATGTGTATTTCTTTGGGGTAGTATAACATGCAAATCACTGTACCGTAGTTTTTCTCTTATGCAGCCAGCACGATCAATATTCTGATATGTTGCGATATTGCAGAAATGGGTGGAATGGAAACCTTAAAAGATTATGTAAAAACATTATCTCTACAATTTAAATCCATTTTACCTTAACTACCGGCATGGCTAAAGATTATTGCTATATTGTATATGCATGTCTTTCATGAAGTAATGCATGGCTGTCTTCCATAGTGATGCCATTTGCAGTTTTGTTATCTGCAATGAGTCTTCCCTTCAGCGGCATCAGATCATCTTTAATCCAGACTTCTTTGTGGAGAAGCTGAGACATGAGAAACCTGAGGCATTCACAGAACTTGTGGTCAGCAACATCACCCGATTGATTGACTTGCCTGGAGCAGAACTTGCTCAACTGATGGGTGAGGAAGAGCCCCAGTTGCCTGGTGGGCCTAGTGTTTCCTCAGGTTTTTTCCGTTCCTTGATGTCTCTTAAACGCAAAGGTAAGCCTGACGTGTTTGCTAGTGCTTTCTGTTGGTTTTCAATGATAAAGTGATATCCTGGACTCTTATAACTCCAAAGAAATTGATGTTATTACTACAGTCGAGTCAGGAGCGCCAAACTGCTTCCGGGTTGAAGGATTGAATGGTGACTTCACCGTTGCCCGGGGGATGCCAGTTGGGGGCTCCTTTCACATCCTGGTTGAATTGCCCAGCAAAGTGATACCCATTTATCTACTTGCAGTCTTTCACCTTCGAACTGCTGGGTTGGCAAGAGCTGGAATGTGTGACTGGAGCTCACCCCATCCCATGGCAGCAACTGGGTCTTGAACACGAGTCAGTCATCAGCCCAGTGGCCTAATCTTGTGGGCCACCGCGCTCAAAGAAATTGATAAAATAATATCTCTCCAGAGATTCATACAGCTGCTACTCTGACCTTATTTAAATGAGCCCCTAAAGCTGGCTCTTCTGTTACAGTAAAACCCACAACTTCATTAATAAACTTCCAAAGTAAAAATTAGAAGAGCAGCATTACAAATATATCTATTACAATCAACCCTTAGTTTTCGCTATGGAAATTAAAGAATAGTAATGTTTCTTTTTAATAACAGATGACACAATTGGGGGGGGGGGAGAAAGTCAGTATTGAAGGTGCTTCCAGGAGTAAAGTCATCCTGTTTCTTATGTTCTTAGAACAGGAGAACTCTAGTTCAGTGATACAACAGCTCTTTTTAAATATTTAAAAGTTCAAAGAAGATAATATTAAACTAGGTGGACAAAATTACATCCAACAGCTATCTAATACTTTCTATTATAGATAGGCATGTTCATTTTACCTGCTATCCCATCACGCTGCATAAGAATCTTGGATGTTTCCTGGGTTACTAGGTTTGGGAAAATGTCCAGATCTCGGAGTGAAGTTGTAAAACATTTTTGGCGGGGTAGCATTCTATGTCTTTGGAGCTGACCACTAATTACTAACTTCTTATACTGTTTCTTATATCTTCTTTTTGGTATAGTATTTTAGAGAAATGTTTCTGTCAGTCTAGAAAACGAGTTCTGCATTCTTTCCCTGAATCCTTATCCTGTCTTATATTTTGCTACATTTATGGAATCACATTATAATCTATTTATTTATTTATTTATTTATTCATTTATTTATTTATTTATTTATTTTATTGGATTTATATACCGCCCTTTCCCAAAGGACTCAGGGCGGTTTACAGGGTATTTAAAAGGAAGAATACAAAGGTTAAAAACAATTTAAAAAAATTAAATCAATCCCTGAAAAAAATAAAAACCCCAATTAAAATTAAAATTCTCAGCCTGGGCCAGAGAGCTCAAAGAGCCAGGTCTTCAGGTCCCGGTGGAATGAACGAAGGTCAGGGGCAGTCCTAAGCTCCACGGGCAGCTGGTTCCAGAGGGCAGGCGCACCCACTGAGAAGGCCCTCCCCCTGGGTGTTATCCGCCGGCAATCTTTTACCGCCGGCACCCTGAGAAGACCCTCCCTGTGGGAGCGCACTGGACGAAGGGAACTTGATGCTGGCAGCAGGTGTTCCCTCAGATATCCCAGACCCAAGCCATTTAGGGCTTTAGACTTCGTTCCAAACTGAATTCAAATATGCAACAGTATCCTCTCGCAATGTAATTAGAAGTTCCATTCTTTTCTCTCCCATAGTATAATGACAATGCCACATTTAAGAAATGACATTTTAGATTGCTTACCTGATGTTTTTAAGTAGTGACAATACTACAAATACTAACTAGAAAAATCTTGGTTTAATTTTACATTACAATAGTCATTTCTTGGACTAAACTACTTTATTATTAAAGCTATTAATGACCATCTAATAAGTGGTATAAAATGCAATAGCCTACTTACTGGCAATTTTACCAGTATTATATTATCCCTGCGTTTCTTACCAACCGCTGGTTACTGACAGGTTTTGGGGTCTAATTCAGAGTATTGATTTTGATAGACACCAAGCCATAAAGTGCTTTATAAGTACCTACAGGACTACTTTCTGCTATTTCTATCAGCCTGTCTGATATGTTCTGGCTTGGATAAGCTTTGATCATGCCCCACTTTCTTGAAGAAAGGGGGAATGGAGGCCTGGAACTGCAGTTTGTTTACTGTCGCTTTGGTCTTGTAGAATAGATTTCCCTGAGAAATAAGATTTATTCCTTCCCTTCTAATGTTCCAGAAGTGATTGAAAGAGGAAGTTTTCTGATTAAAGTGCTTGCTATTGCTATGTTTATCTCAAAAAACATTTTCATCAGGAGTTGAAATCAAGTGGAGTATATGTATACTGTATGTAGTTTCAGCAGGTGGCAGCACCTGTCCAACCTTGTCTAGAATCCAAGCTAAGTAGTTAAGACTGGGTTAGTACTCAGATGATCGGAAGAAGATGAAAGCCAGCTAGGAAGTTGAAAAACATCCCGGAAAAAGTGGAGTGAGAACCATTCCATAGTGATGCCAAGGAAATTGTATATGTCTATGAAATCATCAGAAGTTACTGTTGATTGGAAGATGGCAATGCAAAGTCACTGAACATGCAGAAGCTTTTGGGGTAATAAACCTTGTGGACCATTTCAAATAATCTAGAGGACGTATTGGAGTGATGGGGGTGGTGAAAATGATACAGATTAAAATTCACATCTGGGCAACCAAAGTATTATTCCTAGCTATGATGCCTTTAGCAGATGACTAAGAATCAAGACCTGATCAAAAGTACCGTAAGCAAGATAGCATTTTTCCAAGTACAGTGCAATTTCGATTACTTAAAGTATTAAAAGATGATCTAGTACTGGAAAGCATCTCTTACATACAGATGCAATGTTTCTATGAATCCCAGATGCCGTGAACTAATGTTCTATATATCAGTACCCAGAAATACCAAATAATAGAAGTTGAATGTTAGATTATATAGATGTTTATCTTAATTAGAAAAAAATATCTTGCTGATATTCCTTAATAAAGTACACAACGTGAATACTACAGTGTGAACAAGTCCCAGGCATGAATACAGATAAAAAGAATCTATTTTCTGACACAGTTTCCTTTATAGAAAACAAACAGTATCTCTTTTCCAACCTGATGCGTTTTGCACTAATAATAAGAGTAAGGTTTTATTTATTTTTTGAAAGTGGATACTGAATGAATGTATATTCTGGCCCAGGTTTTACTTCTGACATTTTGGAATAGTGAAGAAACCAATCTGAGTTTCAATAAAACAGTTAATATTATCTTTGATCATATATTTGTTGCTTTTTTGAATTTATAGAGAAGGGGGTGGTATTTGGAACACCACTGACTGAAGAAGGCATTGCTCATATATCTCAACTCATTGAGTATTTGCATAAAAGTAAGTAATTTTGGAGGTCTTTCTTAAGTTAGCAGTTGTGGAATAATCTGAGGCACAAATTTGATTTATAAAAGCTTTCTACATATGCTTCTAGATCTGAACATTTTCATCTCTCCTTCTGAAAATAGTTTCTATTTTATGTTTCTTTTGTTCTGGTGAACTAATAGTCATAACTAAAAAAGAACACAATCTGAAAATAAACTTAAATGATCATTCTGTGGTATAATATGAGAACATATGGCTCAGCCACAAAAATGTTTATAAATTAGATATGACAAAAGTATATAAAAGGTAAATGAATAAAACTATAATTCTGTATTAGCTAATACGTTGGAGGGAGTAAATATTTAAAAACAGCTTTTCATAATTTTCAGGACTGCTTCTTTCAAGTGCCATTGGAATAATAGGATTCAGGTGAACTCCACCCAAATGTTTGCACTCAAGAAAGAGGGCATTAGTCATTAAATTAGACTTTTAAAAAATCCCTTCATTGCATTCCATAGTTTCTATTGTGCTTGGTAATCTTGAACCCCCAAAACATAACCAGATTACTTCTATTTGCTTTTGAGCAATTCATTGACTCTTCTATTAGGGCTCTGAAAAGATTGAAAAAGAAGAAGAAAGATGTAAATAGGGCCATCATATCTTGGACTGCAAAAAAAATCAGACAATCTCTAGATCTAGACCAGGGGTCGGCAACCTCGGCTCTTTTATGACTCGTGGACTTCAACTCCCAGAATTCCTGAGCCAGCATAGCTGGCTCAGGAATTCTGGGAGTTGAAGTCCACGAGTCATAAAAGAGCCGAGGTTGCCGACCCCTGATCTAGACCAAGATCTAGATTCAAAATTAAGAATGGTAGCAGTTACTGTATTTGGCATATGTTTAATACCCCTCCCATCATGGTGCAGATTTACGGACAGAAGGCTTGTTCCGAGTGCCAGGAAACAGTACCAGGCAACAGAACTTAAAAGAAGCTTTGAATAGTGGAACAGAAATTGACCTGGATTCAGGCGAGTTTCATTCCAATGATGTGGCCACTTTGTTGAAGATGTTCCTGGGAGAATTACCAGAGCCTTTGTTGACTCACAAACATTTCCATGCACACCTTAAAATTTCAGGTAAATCAACATTTTAACTGGACAATTTTACCAGATATGTATTCTTTCCTGCAGGCGCTCTGGGAAAAAGATCCGTCTTTCATAATATCTATTTTTCTAATTCATCTGTTGGTTGGAGGTGCAGTGGCTCGGTGGCTTAATGACGCTGGAAATGGTCTCAGCTCCAGCGGTTCGAGCCCAAGCACTGCGTGGCTGGGTGAGTTCCTGTCACTCGCCTCAGCTTCTGTCCATCTAACACAGACATGTCAAACACAAGGCCCGGGGGCCAGATCCGGCCCGCAAAGTGGTTTCATGTGGCCCTCGAAGCCATCCTGGAAACAGTGAGGGAACGGGCCCCACTGCCTTGGCCCTGGCCCAGAGACCCTCCTTCTGCCAGAGACCCTCAGATCTGTCCCACTCCTGCCCAGGCCCCCATAGGCACCCTTGATGCAAACGATGTAGAGCTGGCCATGCCAACCCAGTAGGCCATATGCACTCTAGCCACGCCCACCCAGTAGGCCACGCCCACCCTGGCCATACCCACACGGCCCCTTGACGGCAACCGCAATGCTGATGCGGCCCTCAATGAAATTGAGTTTGACACCCCTGATCTAACAGTTTGAAAGCACGTTCTATGCAAGTAGATAGATAGAGATCACTTTGGTGGGGAGACGGGCTGGTGCTCTGTGCAGGCAGGCAGATTCGTGATGGCTGGGAACCTTTCTGGCTGCAGCACACATCTGCGGGGCAGCTCCAGGAAGGGAAAGGGCCTTCAGTAGCATAGCAGGAAGAACCGCTTGTCTTTCTCTCTGGTGCGAAGCCTCCTGTGGCACACCTTGGAAAGCATGCAAGTGTATCCTATAACAGGGCTAGTACTTTGATGAGCCAAACTACTACTCTGCAATATCATTGTGGTTTTCTGGTTACTGTAACGACACCATATGCTAATCTGGTGCTTTAAAAAGTTTGGAGACCCTGATATTTCCCAGTTCAAACCAATGGCAAGGATATTTAAATATGAAGTTTTGGGGATTTTTAAAAGAGTATTCATAAATTGAAAAAAAATAGTTTTAAGAACTGGATAGAATTCCTGAGGCTGAGATTTCTTTTAGCCAGCAATGTTTAACAGATATTTTCCTGATTCCTGGATTATAGACCTGATGCAGTTTGATGACAAGGGCAACAAGACCAACGTTCCAGATAAACAGCGTCAAATTGAAGCACTGCAATTGCTCTTCTTGATCTTACCAGCTGCCAATCGCAATCTGCTCAAATTGCTATTGGATCTGCTCTATCAAACAGCCAAGAAACAGGATAGGAACAAGATGTCAGCACATAACCTTGCTCTTATGTTTTCACCTCATATTTTGTGGCCCCGAAATGTAAGTATTGTGTTTAATATAAAAGTGAAAAGGCGAGTGTGGGGGAGATGGGCACGCTAGGAAGGATGGATTTGCCTAATAGTTTGACGGCTGGAGTTCACTATTAAAATAAACTTGCCTCTGTCTATGATTTTGCAACTCACTTAACCTGTTCTCATTCTTCATCTGTTGTTAGGTGACTGCCAGCGATCTGCAGGAAAACATTAACAAACTCAATAATGGAATGGCTTTCATGATCAAGCACTCACAAAAACTCTTCAAAGTAAGATCACAAAGAGGGAGGAACTAATCTCCAACTCTGTTGCCTAATTGTCCAAGGGCATTACTCATTGGGCGAAAGTGTTGCTATGAACAAACTATGAGATACTCTGCTTTTTGGGAGGTGCTGCTTTGGAGGTGTTACTTGTTTCTGTTGCTGAGCTCTCTGGCATTTACATGTTTTTACAAAATTATCTTTCACACGTGGAAGTTTAAAAAAAATATTTTCTATGCGTGAATGCAGGATATAGAGTAGGTGATATTCATTTTATTAAGGGTTTTTGATGGACATAAACTCTGTATTTAGTAAGCAGTCCTGTTATGCCTTTTTCTTATCACTTATTGATTTGGTTATTAGGCCTTTAAAGACTTTTCTGTTTTTGGAAGGATGATATATGATGTCTTTAGTTAGGCTAAAGTTTCTTAGGAAACTTATTTATTAAACAGCATCTGACTGTATAAAATACATATGAGAGTACACCACAGGTCTGAACTCTTTGAGAAATGGGCATTTTAATATTATATGCTTAAAATTGGAAAGGTTTAACACTAGCCACAAGAGAGGAATAGCAGGTGAAGACAGTGGAACTTGACATGATAGTTAAATTAAGCTTTTAATTAGAAAAAAATGGATTCTGGGCTTTGGCATGGACATTTATGGCTTACTGGAAACCATTACAGCTTTTTGCATAAAATGAAAAATGTGCTTACGATTTGAAGTTTTGATGATTAAAAGAAATTGAATAGAATAAAGTTTGCTGTAAAAAGGATTGCTACAAAAGGGATTAGAAACTTTTTTCTATTTCTTTCTGTTCTTTTTTCCTGCACTTTTTGCCATCTTCCTTCCTTCCTTCCTTCCTTCCTTCCTTCCTTCCTTCCTTCCTTCCTTCCTTCCCTTTCTCTTCTCTTCTCTTCTCTTCTCTTCTCTTCTCTTCTCTTCTCTTCTCTTCTCTTCTCTTCTCTTCTCTCTCTTCTCTTCTCTTCTCTTCTCTTCCCTTCCCTTCCCTTCCCTTCCCTTCCCTTCCCTTTTCTTTTCTTTTCTTTTCTTTTCTTTTCTTTTCTTTTCTTTTCTTTTCTTTTCTTTTCTTTTCTTTCTTATGTTTACATTTTATTACAGATAGTCCTTGACTGACAACCATTTAAAACCATTTGAAGTTACGACAGTGTTGAAAGTGACTAACAACCAATCCTTGCACTTAATAACTGTTGCAGTGTGCCTACACTTCAGGTGCTTGGCCATCAGCATATATTTACAATGGCTGTGGCATCCTGGGGCCACATAATTGCTATTTATGATCTTCTTAGGGGACTTCCAACAAGCAAAATCAATGGGAAAGTCCAATCCAGTTAAAAAGTGCACGATTCACTTAATGATTGGCAAAAAAAGCATAAAATCAGGCACGACTCGGCTAATGATTAGATTGTTAGCAACAGAAGTTCTGATCCCCATATAGTTTGTGTTAGTTTTAATGTTCTTTGTAAAGTTTTCAATAGAAATTTAATAAAATAGTTTTCTATCCATGAAGTAAGGATGGGCAACATTTTCCAGATTTATCTTTAAGTTATATTTGCTGCAAAGGAATTGGATGTTGTGGGTAGAAAGTATTACTTTATGAGTGGAAAATGTAAATTGTCACCTTTTGTGTGCAATTGTCCACATACAGTCATTAAAATCACCTTCATTTCTCATTTTTCCCTTCACTTTGCAGAAGTTTTATTTTGAGGGGGGGAAAAGCTCCATTTACTTGTAAACCTAATGGCAGCAGGCAGATATAGCAGTGTGAAGGATGAAGAAAATATTAATTGTAACTGCCAACCATTCCTTAAATTGGTAACCTCACATAACATTTCTGCTTAGGAAAAGTTAAGTTCTGATTTACAAGTAGGAAGAAAGGTCACTTTTTTTTCTAAGCCCAGTTGCTATACTAGGGGAAATAAAGTGAAGGAGAGAAAGTTGCAGATGAGATCCAAAGGCTCATGTGTTGTGTGTGACTTACAGGCCACAGAATCCCTTTCTTGATCATATTGGAATTATGTCAAACCAAAACTGATCTGCTCTTTGTGAAGAACTAATTGGAGCCATCTCTGATATCTCTTTTCAAGGAGCAAGATAATCAGCAGGATCCTTGGAAATCTCTAGTCAGTTCCTATGTGTCTCTTTGAATATCAGGAACATTTTGATTCATCTTTGCCTAACTTTTTTTTTCCATTTTCACTGTAAGGCTCCAGTATATATCCGGGAATATGCCAGGCTACATTACTTGGATTCCAGAACTCATGCCTCAAAGGTACGTAGTTGTCATCTTTTTTGGAAGGAAGAATAGAACTTAAATAACAGACTTCTTCATGATAACACGAAATACTGAGAATGGAGTCTTGTGGAGATTCATGTTTGGAGAAAACAGAAATGGCAGAATTAAATTTTAGATTTAGCATTTAGCTCATTATACAGGTACTCCTCAACTTACAACAGTTCATCTAGTGACCGTTCAAAGGTACAACAGCACTAAAAAAAAGTGACTTATGACCGTTTTTCACAGTTACAACCTTTGCAGCATCCCCATGAACATGTGATCTAAATTCAGATGCTTGGCAGCTGGTTCATATTTATGACTGTTACTGTGTCCCAAGAACATGTGATCACTTTTTGTGACCTTCTGACAAGCAAAGTCAAGGGGAACCCAGATCCACTTAACAACTGAGTTACTCACTTATCAACTGCAGTCATTCACTTAACAAGTGAGGCAAGAAAAGTTGTAAAATGGGGCAAAACTCACTTAACAGAAATGTTGGACTCAATTGTGGTCCTAAGCTGAGTACTATCTGTACACTCCTACAAAATTTGATGTGACGGGTGATATGTCTGGTGCTAGATTAAATATGAGAGATCTGATATACACATGACAGCTATCAGCCATATACTGATGTATGTATATATGACAGCCTAGACCAGGGGTCGGCAACCTCGGCTCTTTTATGACTCGTGGACTTCAACTCCCAGAATTCCTGAGCCAGCATAGCTGGCTCAGGAATTCTGGGAGTTGAAGTCCACGAGTCATAAAAGAGCCGAGGTTGCCGAACCCTGGCCTAGACAATCTGTCTGGATTTGAGCCAATTTGGTGTAATGATTAAGGTGCTTCGGCCGGCTGGGTGATTTTGGGCCAGTCATAAGTCCTCAGTGCAACCAACCTCAAAGATCATTGTGAGAAAATAGGAGGAGGAAGCATTATGTACAGTGCCTGGAGTTGTACAAAATAAAAACAAAAATATAAATCTAATAAATATATTTGGATTTCAGACCTTGGCCTAAATAAACAATGACAGCTCTATGATAGGTGTGCTGGAGTTATGGGGTGGGTGAGGGATGGCCATATGCTGAGAACCATTTTGGAGATTTTGGAATAACAAATATATTCCCCGTTCATCGGCTGGGAAAAAGGTTCTGGAAAATTGCGCAACTTTTTATTCAACTGTCAACCAAATGAGTCCATTTTAGAGAATTTGGTTACAATGCAAGGGAGGATCAGGCCCCAGATGGGACAGGCAAATATTGTTCTGTTAACTGAATCTAAGGTTCGAATTGGAAATATTCTCATGGAAGATTTTCACTGGAATATTAACCAGCTTTATAGAATCAAGCTAGTTAGAGCCAACAGCCTAATGGCCTGCTTGAATTTCCAAAGGATGACCTGGATTTGCCAATACTCCAGAATTTCAAAGACCTTCAGCTTCTAAAATTCAAGAAGCGAGGGCTCTTAGATCCTTCTGCCCACCTGGAAGACACACAGCACCATACAGAAGAAGCACTGAAAGAGCTTTTCTGCCATGTTCATAATATGCCAGACTCCGCCAAGAAAAAGAAGCTTATTCAGCAGGTATGATTATTTTTGATATTGATATTTAGACTATGCCTCATCTCACAAAATAAAAATAAGGGTAACACAGCATATCATGAAAGAGCACATGGAACAGAATGCTCCCAGGAAAGAGAGAGCGCCATAAAAACAGTTTTACAATAATATAGATATAGGGCTATATTGTATGATGGTTCCAAATAACAAAGATCACAGCTTTATTAAAAGACCTGAAGGTATCATCTAATATCAGACTGATCGTATAGGATGGGTCTCCTAAGAAAGGCCTTTCACAGCAACTTTATATCCATGCAGAAAGCTATCTGGCAGTTATTTATCTTAGTCCTCTTGATAGCAGACTTTAAAAGGAATATTTCAGGCTCAAGGTAAGGTAGGAAAAAGCAACCTTTAGATATCTTTGTCTCAATGAGAGATTAAAGCATGGTAACCTTTGTAAAAGTAGGTGTTGAGGCAAAAAGGCACGAGTGGAAAGTCGAACTGGGCTTTGGTGTGGACATCATCATGGAATGAACTGTGCTATTAGGTTCTGTTCTTCTAGTTTCAGAAGCACCCTGAAGCACTTACTCCTCAGACAGCTATATCCACACAGATTCAGAAACGTGCCCGAACTCGTTCCTTCAGCGGCCTAATCAAGGTAAAATCCACTCTACTGTAACCAAAATGTTCTGATGTAAAGGAAGGCGTTGCATGAGATGTGTCTTGGTTACCTTAGATCAGGGGGTCCCAACCAGGAGTGCTCTGGGGGTGCAAGACGATATTCCAGGGAGTGCAAAAACTTGGGTTTTCAAAATTATAGTGTATTTGCATAATTCGTTGCCGTTATTTCAAACTTTGGTAAGGGGTGTGTGTTGTGATTCAGGGTCAGCCTGTGGGTTTGGCAGTTGGGTCGGACGACTCAGAGGAGGAGGGGGGTGTTGAAGAGCTTGCTGAGGGGGTTGAAGATCTTGCTGATGAGAGCCCTCAGCCAGGCCCCTCCCACCTGGTCACGACGGAGACCCAGCTGTGTGAGCCTGACAGCGTGGATGAAGATGACCCACAGCTGGCCCTGTTCAAGGACGCCTGACGCAGGAGGCAGTCAATCAGGAGTAAACAGAGGAAGGCAATGGGGCACCTCGGAAGGAGGCAGAGAGAAGCCACGCCCTGAACTGTATAAAAGGGGAATGTGTGGGAGGGCTGGTTTGCTGAAGGCAACCGATTGATTAGTTCCTGTTTCGTAGCTCCTGTTTCATGGTTGGTGTCTTGTTTTGCTCTGTTTTATGTTATGGGGTTTTTATTATCATTTTATTGGGGTTTTATTAATGTATTTATTGTTTTTATGGGCATGTATTTAATTACTTTTTAATTTTTGTAACTTTGTGTTTTATTCTTGCCCTGTACACCGCCCTGAGTCCTTCGGGAGAAGGGCGGTATAGAAATATTAATAAATTAAATTAAATTAAATTAATAAATTTGGCAGGCTTAATTCCAGCCTCTTGCCGTTTGTAAAGGGGTTGTCCCTGCCTTTTCTGCAGGGCCGGTAGCAGGCTGGTATAGAACAGTGTGAGACTATATCAGAAGCATTATAGGGGTGCGGGGTATAGAAAAGGTTGGGAGCCGCTGCCTTAGATAATGGGTGTCCAACATTATGGAGCTTGCTTGGGCCATACTGAGTGAAGAGGAATTATCTTGGGCCGCATATGATATATAATCCAGTCAATATATATAAAGAACAAACTTCTCTGAAAAGTTTACAATTTTATGGGGCTACATTACTAGCTATCCAAGGTTGCATGCACAGCTTGTGGGGCACAGCTTGGACACGCCTGCCTTAGGTGCTGCTGCATTAATGGCACTTATGAAAGTTGAAAATATTTCCTTCCATCTCATTTTATTATGTCTTCTGTTCCCGGGTCTTCCACTTCTTCATCAGAAACAACAGCACTTTATTTTAATAAATTTTCCATGGTGTAGAGAGGCAGTATAAGACCTTTCATCTTCTTGCACAAAGGAATCCTATTGCTTGACCAAATGTGGGATTCAGAGTCGAAACATCTCTGCAGAAAATATAGGGAAAAACTCACTGACTTTTCACCCAGAGAAACATACCTCTCATTATGCTGGAAATTTCCATTAATAAATATTGTTCCATTACTTTCCTGCTCCCTATCACAGTTCAAAATAATTTTCTTTTCCAAATGCAGCGTAAAGTGCTGGGAAGTCAAGTGATTTTAGACAAAAAGAAAAATGATGTTACAGAATCTGCAGGCAGTAAGGATTCAAAGCATGGCAGCAAGGAGAATATCAGCATGGTAAGGTTTGCTGGAAGAAGGGTCTCCTATATTAACCAATGGAATCTATTTGGCAAGAGGAAATTTGTTTAAAAGAACTATAGGAAGTCCTCATTTAGTAACCACAATTGAGATTGACAACTCAGTCACTAAGCAAAACAGCAACTGTGCTCATGAACTTAACGTCAGCTTTTCTTTGTTTTACAAATCTGTACAAGTCATAAATGTGATGATTAGTTACCAAGTTACTTTTTCATCCCAGTTGTAATTGAATGGCTGCTAAATGATGCAGTTGCTAGATGAGGATTTCTGTATATGGCATATGATCTTACTAACATTTCCTATGTGTATCTACATTATTCTGTTTCCCTAATTTGTCCTGAGAATGAGAGTCTAGAATCAGTGCTATTTTTTAGAAGTCTTATTGGCATAAATAAATTATACACCAACTAAGCCTGTACTTTAGTTATACTTGGGCTGGAAGTGCACCCATAAAATAGGTTCCATATCCAGATTGTACTCAGCCAATACTGGAGGAGGAAATGTAGCCGAAAGGAACAAATACCAGCAGTCCTATTTAACAACCATAACTGGGATTGGCAATTCCATTGCTAAGTGACAGTGTGACTTCACATGAGTGCAGCATACTTATGACCTCTCACACTATAGTAGTTAAATAAACCATCTGCAGTCATTAAGTGAGACATCACATGAGCACTATTTGCAATTTTCCTGCCATTAACTCTGCTTGTTGGAAGCTGGCTGTGAAAAACCCAAACCTTACAATGGTTGTAAGTGTCAGAATCAATCATAAAGTTACTTTTTTCAGTGTTTTGTAACTGCTAAACAGGATAGTTGTTAGGTGAGGATCACTTGCAAACACATTTCAAAAAGGAAGATATGTATAATATTGCAGTGCTCCAAATGGATAAGTCTAATAGTACAAATAAAAAATCGCCTATGTTCTGATATTGTCCAAGCAACTCTGTTGGAATGTGCTTGAGATCTTGAATATCCTAGTCTGAGAATTCAATCAGTTTTT
Source organism: Vipera ursinii (assembly GCF_947247035.1). NCBI lineage: Eukaryota > Metazoa > Chordata > Lepidosauria > Squamata > Viperidae > Vipera > Vipera ursinii. The sequence goes on from NC_139518.1 coordinate 44,941,640, forward strand.
CCTTGACAGCCCATGGGCTCAGACAAAAAGCAACAACTTCTAACTCCTATTGTACATTGAGAGGCTCATCAGAAGAAAAACAGTAATTGAGCCCAGTTAACATCAAACTGTCTTGAAATGTCTGATCCTAAGACTAGCTGAAACAGTTTTACGCTGTGCAATACTGGGAAAAATAAATGCAATCCACTAAATTCCATCAAACAATAACAAAAAGTAGCGTATTTGTAGTTTTAAATTGAATAACATGAATTATGGTACAAGAATTTCCAAGTTCTTTAGTTGACCATAGAGCAATTTTAAGGGAATTTTTGTACATCAGATACGATGTTGTACCTATGGATTAAAGGGATAATAATAATGCCTCAACTATGGTGCCTCCAATAGAAATTGTTGAATTGCTTTGTATTTGAGGCATTTCACCAGCATATCAGTCATCATAGTAATATATCTGGTGTCTTACCAACATTATACAGCTGTTCCTTAATTATGTAGCTCATCATTTAATGGATGAACATTAAATTCATCTGTCCTCTTTTGCTCTGCCCTCCTGGATTCTCCCCCCCCCCTTGTGATTAAGAGCTGTTTTCCCTATTCCTAAATTGTTAGATTTTAAACTTCTATATTATTTTATTAATATATTTGGAATTAGGTATGTTCTTCACAATAAAACAGCCTTGGTCAACTCCTAGAGTCATCGATCAATACAGAAGTTTTCAGTTATGGTTTAATGTACCTTAAGGTGCAAGTTTGGGGGATGCTAGAGTAAACTTCATTGGGCTTCCTGAGAGGACATAATTTCCCAGATGTTTGTTGGATTGATATGATCATAATTTGTTGTGTTAAGCAATGCAACAGCTAAATTAATGCAAAGAACTGCTTTGCAACTAAGGGAACTAATAAATTGATTAAATAAGTTAATTTAAATTAAGGCCAGGATAATTGAGGAGACTTTAAAACTGTTTTAGTTTTAGAGGTGAAAGTGAAGTTCAAAGAGTCTCAGTTTGCATCTTGTTTAATTGCAGATACCTGCTTCTTCTCCAGCAATGAACGTGATGCGAGCTAAGCTGAAATCTCTTGAACATAGGAAAGAGGTGAGAGTTTTAATATGTAAAGGAGTTGTGTGCACACTCATATTTATAATAAGTGTCCTCGATAGATTGATCTCCTGTAATCGCATTTTTTCTTCTTTCCATAATGTCTGTGAACTTGTACCATACAACTAAAAGTTAAATGTACATGCATTTGTGCCCTAAGTGTATTTACAATAGGAAGTAAAAGCTAACTCATAAGGGTGCTTTTATTATGTGTGTCTGTGGTCTTTTGAAGCATGGGACAGATCTGTTAATTTTTTTTTCTTCTGATTTAGGATGCCTCTAAAAACACTTGATTTCATGGAACTTCAAGAGTATTGAAGTTGAGCTGATGGTGTATATGTCCAAAGAAGATTGCAAACGTTTGAATAATACCTGTTCACTCCAAGCTGTGAGCTAAGTGTCAGGCCTCCTAGGTGCCTCTAACTTCACTTGCTGGAGCTTACAGCTATGTGTCTTCCAGAATAACAAGTCTTTCTCTTTCATAAGGACATTTCTGTCTGTCCATATGTTGATGCACTGGATGATATTTGTAGTGTTGCCTCTCTTTCAAGAGGTTATTATGTAGTATTATTTTTGTTACCAACTGTTCAGTATTTTGATAACTGACACTTGGTTTGCATCCTCTGTCTATGCTTATGTTTACTGGTGAAGTTTGTTTTTAGCAGGGCTGTGTCTTTTTTTATATAATCTGGCAGTTCCCATTACCATCCACCATAGTTAATTTTTATTTGCAGCTACGTTCCTCTTGTGACCTTTGGAAATGGCAGTTCTGTGGGAGATAGTTAAGTGTAATACTTCCTTTTCCAATCCTGGAAGACCAGGATTGGAAAATGATTCTTACATTTAACTTATCTCCCACAGGTTGCTGGGGCCACTCTCACACCAATTTTTCAATCCCTGAGCTATCTTGGCACATTTTTAGATTAAGAACATGGAGAAATTGTGCTGTACACAATCTCCAGAAAGTGTCCCACTAGCAAAATATAACAGGTCTCTTGATCTGAATTCTGCTCCATGTTCTGAATCAGTTACATCTTTCTCCTTTCACGGGACTAGTGACTCTGTTGCTAAATGTACTTGTCCCGAGAGTGCCATTCTTATTTTCTCCTCAGAGCTGAGAAAACATTTTGGATAAAGCTCCCCAGCACCACCATTATATCTCCATTGTTTGCAATCTAGGCTCTGACTCACATTTTTCAGGCAGGGCCAAGGAGCTGACAGTTTAATGACTAACAATCTACTGGAAGAATACTAAAAGGCAGAAGAACTTGTTAATGTGGAAGGCAGCTGACTTCCTCACTGGGAAGGCGGAGAGGCTGTCAAATTACTAAAAGAAATGTTTCCTTTTTCTTTTGTCAATAACAGACGAACACATGTGGGAGGAGGATGCACTGATACAGCAGTGCTGCTGTTTGAGTAAAAAAAAAAGACTACAGCAATATTGCAGCTGTTTGAAACTGCTAAGTTTCTCCCTTCGTTGCTGTCTGAAAGCTTTGTAACATGACTTTCATTACCCCCCCCCAAAGAAAAGTGTATATGTTGTCTTTTGTTTCATGCTGAGGTTTTATTTTGTTTTTAAATTTCAGTAAGTTACTTTTTCCAAAAAAGCAAAGTGATATGGAACGAAGTCTGGTTTGATTTTTAGGATTGGGTGTATATTTGGGTTCCTTAAATATAAGGACTGATATTTTCTCTTTTAAAGGGGTAGGCTTCTAAATCTGATATATGCAAGGTTTTCTCTTAGCAGGCTACCAATACGGATACCCACAAATCTACTTGTCAGTCATTTCAACCAAACAATAAAATGGTTGCTAACATTGCGAGTTCATAGTTAAGGCTGAAATTATGCAAAAACAACTGAAACGTTAGAGAGGAACACTCTTTAAGTTCTCATTCTTACCTTAACTTGGTCACGTTTTACTACACTGAGAAGAATCTGACAGAAAGATGTCAAAACAACCCATCCAAATCTCGAAAGCAAAGTTTTCTTGTGCACCATGGACAAATCGGTCTCATATTTTATGTAATACCAAGCCATTATTTGGTATTGTATTCTTATACTTAACTATAATCCTTTTTATGCACTCTTTCCAAATGAGTGATTACATTGTGGCAAACCATTTTTTTAAAAAAATTATTTGCTGTTCAAACTGGCAAGGTCTCTAGTTGGTATCTTCTCCTCCATATCAGAATTGCAAACTCTTGGAGGGAAAAATGCAAACTATACCTGCATATAACTGTAAAGTGTAGTCCTGTGCAAGCCGTAAAATAACTAAGCATGCTGTGCAGGAGGAGAAAGTGAATGTGCAGTTTATTAGTGATATGTGAACTGCTCTATCACATGCAAGGAATTCACTATTTGACACTGCCTTAAAAAGCATTGCCGAAATGCTTAAAATATTAAGCTCATTTTTAATTCAGATCTTTCATCTTAGAATTGGCAATTCTAGAACATAGCTAGAATAATTGCCTCCAAGAACTGTTACATTTTATTCTAAACTTCATCTGTGCTATGGAGGACTTTCACTTACCAATGCAATGCAATATTGTAAATAATACTTTTTAAATGTTGCCCTATCTGTTAATGTGAAATTTCTATATTAAATAATTCTTTGTGGTGGATCCTTGTTAACAAATTTCTCCATTTTTGTGTCTTCAGTTTTGGTTTGGTTTGTAACACCAAATGCGGGTTTATAACACATACATTGACTTTTAAAGGTTATGCTTCTGGAACTGAATTTCCAGACAGAAAATTTCTAAGTATTAAAAGCCGTTGTTTTTACAGTGTAAAGTACATGCAATTGAATGTTCAGCTTTCAAGAAAGATATACAGTATTCTAATAGAAGATAATATGTAGAATTCAGGTTTCAACTGTGGAATTCTTGGTATTCTGTAAGCTTGATTGTTTGCAAACATTTAATTATCTAACTAGGTAAAATCAGTGCCACTCAGAGAGCACCTGAGAGCAACTATTGGATTGTATATTACCTTTATGGATAGATGTGTGTCAAATTGTACTATAGGTTGCATTCATGTTCTTGAGAGTGACCTGTCTCAAATGAATTTCATAACTATGTTAAAAAAACCTGATTTAATCAATTTTAGGTTAAAAATTGTTAATTTGCTCAGAAAAAAGGTGCAGTGCATATGCCTCAGAAATATGTCTCTTGACATTTTTTCTTGTATTATCCTGATCTAAATAAAATAAAGTATTTTTTTATTACAAATGGTGAGGTAAGAGGAAGGGAATAATACAGATTCCATCCATGTTTAATTGCAATTAGGATGGTCAGTATACCATTCCAGAAGAAAAAGACATTTTAAGAAGGAATTCATGAAATATTTCTGGCCAGTTCAATTAGCAAGAAGCTTTTTTAAGTGTCATGAAATACTTGAAATGCTTTTTTCCAATGTTTGTAAAAAAAGAACTTTTGAGTAAATAAAGTATGAAAGAAATAGAAGGCAAGAGCCCTTTGTGGGTCATAAAATTCAAAACAGTAGAGAAAGGTATGCCGACAATCATTCACATTTTCTGGGCAGAATGTTACTTGCAGTGCTTCAGATATGTTTTTGTTCACATGCAGGTTTCCGATGTGGATCTGGAACAGTATATATGTAAAAACAGAGCAGTAATAATTTCCTTTCTTCATTATTCATGTAAATCCCAGCCTGAAATTTAACCATGGCAATGACAGTACAGGGTGGACATAGCAACTCTGAAATAACTGCTTAATTTTAAGAGTTAAAACAAACCCAAAAGAAAGATTTGATTTCTTTTGCAGAGTTGCTGCTTGTTTTTCTTAGGAAGATATATTCTTTTGGGAAGAGGAGAAGATTGTAGGTCAAATGCCTTCCTTTTTCTAGAAAAAAAATTCTCCAAAACTACCTTTTGGAAACTGAATCCTGATTACTTTGCCATGCATGCCGCATTATACTATTTTATTTGATGTTTAGACTATCTATAAAGCAGTTTGAATTACCCAAAATGGACCATTTGCTGATTTGTAATATAAATCTATAATATTGTCCTTGGGACCACAAGAGGGAGTTAGTTGCCCATCCTTGCTTTAAACGATGTGCTTATTTGCCTGAGACTCCTGTTTTCATGCACTTGGCCAGCAAAGAAGAATTTTGAGAAGAGAAGTAACTACTGCAAGAAATATTAACCCATCCTGGTTTTGGTAAGGCCCTATCTGTCTCTTTACTGGGTGAGTCCTGAGAATAGGCCCAAATTATTCATCTAAATAAAAATTATTCCATAAATCAACCTTGTCACAGGCTGTATACTGAAACTGGTAAATGGCAAATCAGGATCAGAAGTCACTTCCTTCTAAATATTAAAAAAAACAACTTCTTGGCATTTTCCTGAATTAAAAAAGATGGAGCTATTGTATCTCCATCACTTACTTGGCTAAAGGAAGAGTTTGGTGTGTCTGTGCAAAAGAGTTAAATGGAATGAAGAATAGTAATGAGTAGTGCTTCCTAATGCACATCTTTAGAAATCTTTTTGGCTATTCTGGAAGTCAAAGCAATCAGGAGAAGCCCTTGGGAATCTAAATACTCTCTAACTAGGATGTGTTTATTGTAGTAAAACTGCAGCGCTTGACACTGGAGAATTATGTGAGGAATACTTGGCAATAGTAATGGAAAGTTAGCCCAGTAAGCAATAAATTATCCTAGCCTCTCTGCAAAGGTTAATGATTTTCACAAAATAAGGAGAATGAAAGAAAGAATTGAATATGATCAATGCTATAGAGAAGAATAACCAAATGTTCACAAATTTGTCAAATGTCTAGACATAACCTGACCTATTTTTCTGCATATTGTGGCTACAGTGCCTTGGGGGTAGGCTCAGTAGCATATCTTGCAGTCTGTGTAGGAACCGCAGAACTTTGAACAATAATCTCAAGTTGGTACACCTGCAGACAAATATTTGTGTTCTACCATGTGGTAAAAATCATTTTTCTGATTCTAAAGAACAAACTGATATATTTAAGTTTAAAAAGAAATGTTTCCCTGATACATTCTGAAAGCTGGCTACAATTAATTATCAAAATAACCATGAAAATCTCTGGTCAGATGACATAAAATATGCCAGAAGATGAGCTAGTAGATATGTTCTGTATTGTACATAGTTGGAGGGAGGAAGTGTTTGCATTAACATTAAATATATGAACAAGATAAAAGTGGTGGGCATCTAAAAACGTAGCAAGTTGAGCAAGTAAAACCATTCTTGGCTTAATACTCTCAGGCAATTCATTTCTGATGCAATTGTCACAGTTCACTTTCTCTTTACAAGGAATGTTGTCTGGAAGAATATTAGCAACAACAGAATTAGCCATCTTTTTCTTATAGAAGACAAATAGTTCACTGCTCACAAATTGCTCTGCAATTTCCAAACTTCTTATTCAATAATCAGCATTCAGCACATCCTCTAAAAAAACTGGACTAGACTTATCACCTGTTTCAGTATTAAAAAGAAATTGAAGAGAAATAAATCAAAATATAATTTGGAGAAGAAAATTTGATCTAAGCATTTGAAGAGCTTAGGAATAATGTAAATAATATAGGAAATAAAGGATAAATAAAATAATGTAATGCAGAGGTCCCCAACCTGTGGGCCATGATGGGATTGCAACTGGGCCATGGAAATGGCTGGCAAGTGCACAATTGCTCCGGACGGCATCAGACCTCCGAACTTTCCGTCGTGGCCTGAAGACCCACCTATTTGAAATGGCTGGTCTGGCCTGACGGGGGATTATGGGTTTTAATTTGTCGTTTTAGATTTGTATTACTGTTTTTAACTGGGCATGGGTTTAATCTTTTTTAATTTTTGTATTGTCTTTTTTATATATGCCCTGTGAACAGCCCTGAGTCCCTACCAAGGAGAAGGGTGGTATACAAATTAAATAAAACTTGAAACTTGAAACTTGAATTGCGCATGCATCCTCACATGTGCATTGGGCAGGCGTGTGTGTACATGCTCAGCTGCAGGCATGTGTGGATGCCACTTGCACAAATGGAGCTGCATCCATGCATGCGCGCTTGCTGGCCGCTCGCACAGGACCATCCCCTCTCCCCCCCCTCGCCTGTCCACAAAGCCGGAAAAATTGGGGAACTCTGATATAAAGTACAAGTACAAATGTAAATATCTGGCTAAAATCTGGAGATGGGAAGAGATTGAAGTATGAGGAAAGATACAGTAGAAGTTGTGTTACATATACATCCATCACAAGCTGGGCATATGAAAAAATGATGGGGGAATCTCTGCTCCTAGGGCTATGTGCTTTGCCATAGAAGGTGAAGACTAAGGTACATAAACATGAAAGTGCACTATTGCATACCTTGAAATGCTCAGCTTTTCCCTCCTCCAATCACCAAGTTAAATGTTTTCTTTAAGGTGAAGGCCCCGTAGTACCAAAGTTTATTATATGGAGCATCCGTATGGTCAGGAAGGCATTACTAGTGCTTCAAGAAAGACTTTGTTGAAAATACTTTTCAGTGGACACAGGAATTGATTATTTGGAAAAACAGTTTGCTTTAAGAACCTGGAAACCATATGTATGGATAAGTACCTTGTCCAGCATCCCACAGGTTGGAGAAGGAAGGCATGTTGGGTGCATGTTGGGTGTGATCACCAGGGGTGTGATCACATTTAGAGATCCTTTTTTTTATTGAAAAGTTTTATCATACATTTTATCTTTAACAGTCCCCCCCTACCCCTCCCCTATCCCTCCCTCCCTACCCCTCCCCCCCCTCCCCTACCCCCCCCCCCGACTTCCCAGAGCTAAGTACAAGGTATAAAAAACAAAAAAAAACCAATCATAAACATCCATATGCTAACAACCATAAACTCTAAAATCTATCACTCTCTAGCTCATATAGGATAACTACAAACACTATTAATATAAAATATATATAAAAAAAACAGAAAAAAAGAAAGAAAGACTTATTCAAATGCTACATGAAACTTTTTAGTCCCATATTTGTTCTGGATATACTCAATTCATTTTCTCCACTCCATAATATAGCGTTCTTGCGAGTGATCTTTCAAATAAGCCGATATCTTTGCCATCTCTGCCAGGTCGGAAACCTTTAAAGTCCATTCTTCTATAGTCGGCAGTTCCTCCTTCTTCCAATACTGACCTATTAAGAGTCTTGCTGCCGTAATTAAATTCAGCGTCAACTTAGTGTCCACAACTGTAGCATCTGTAATTATTCCCAACAAAAAAAGTTGCGGACGAAACTTTATCCTTTGCTTAAAAATCTTCTGCATATTCCACCAAATTTTTATCCAAAAAGCCTTAACCTTTTTACAAGTCCACTATATGTGAAAATATGTTGCATCTTCGTCACCGCACCTCCAGCATTTAGGCTGATAATTCGGATACATACTTGCAAGCTTTTTAGGATCTAAATGCCATCTGTAAAACATTTTATAAAAATTCTCTCTTAGATTTTGAGCTTGTGTGAATTTTACGTTCCTCACCCAAATCCTTTCCCACGTGTCCATTGACATTTAGAGATCCTTTTATCTGTCCTCCAGCTGCATGCTCGATCAGCATGCCAGAGACAAAAGATATATCAATATTATTGAAATAGTGCTCAAAGGGGGATATGCATGTTTAAGTATATGCAGCAGTAAAGGTGGAAATTACATTCTCCAGTTTGCAGGAATTGAGATTATTTCCTTGGAAAGTAGAATTTTGACAGCCAAAACACCATAAATCCGAAATGTATGTTCAGAAAATGATATAATTTAAAAACTTTGATTCTACAATTTTGGTAGGTGGTCCTAGGGGCCAAAGTAAAGACTTCCAGATGTAGCTGTGTTGTGATAATTATATTACTTAGTCTACAAATATTTTTTTCGCCTTGCTGCAGTATTAGTCATGAAAAACCTAGGACATCCATTTTTTACACACTTTCTTCTAAAGTCTGTTTCTTGTTTGTCCCATAAGAACTGATGAAAATTCATTCTAGTTGAGCAAATGTGTACTGGAGATAGATTGCCTTGTTTTTCACTGGATGCTCAGTTGAAATTACTGTACATCTCCATCCACTAATACTTTGAAATATTTCAATGAAAATAACAGTTTATCATGATTACTTCTACAGTAAAATTTCATTTCTTTGACATAGCTTGTTCAGTATTATGAGAACTCTATCAAATCTATAGTTTGAACTTGCACTAATTCAAATCAATTGACCATTGCATTAATAACTGCAGCTATATGTAAGAAGAAAAGAGGCCAGCTCTGGCAAAGAGTGATATGTATGTAAACACATTCTTTCTAATATGTAAAAATGTAGCTTTTTAAAAGGAGATTAAGTCTTAAAAAGTAGAGCAAAAATTCATTCTTTGACAAATTCACATCATTACATCAGTGAATGGATTATCCTGAGTAGCAGTCACTGGTGTTTTTTTTTTACAGGTGAGGAAGTGAAGAAATCTTACAATTTCCCCATCTCCTGCTCCTGAAATGTTCTTATACAATGTTGTCAGACCGTACTTACTGTTCTGAAGTCTGGCAAACAGTACCACATTTTTTCCAAAGGCAACTGGAAGTTTTGTAGCTGAAGCTAAGACTTCATGAACAAAACACAAATTGTTAACTAAAACCAGATTTTCTCCATGTAATACTTTTGTACAATTGCCATATATTTTTCTCTTTTATCCTTTCCATTCTGATTAAACTAATTCATGTTTATATCTATACACCAGATGATAATTGTTTTGTTTCTCTCATGTGACTTTCCTCTTGATGCCTTTTAGAAATATCCAACTATAACTCCTATTGCATCAAACCGTCTTGATTGAGGAATGATGGGAATTGTAGATCAATGTATCTGGAGTAAAATGCTATATAACTTCATTGTGGGCCTTAAGATTCATATCTTCTTGAAGAATCCAGAGTTCAATAAAGTCATACTGTTTGCCACAGTATAATTCTGAAATTTCAGAAAGGATCATAACAGTGCTCATCTACCCACATACACATTTTGTTTCCCATATTTAGCAAATTGAACTGATTTTTGGTTTTAAGGCCCTTTGACCAAGTTTATTGTCTTTTCTCCAAAGTGAAATGATTTCGTGTTCCTAAGAAACCTCATCAACTTCCCCAGCAAGTCTGCTGTCTTCCAAGATCTCCTATTCCATAAAAGCACCCAATCCTATTCCAATATGATTTAGTACCTGAAGCTTTCAAAACCCATGAGATATATTTATCAACCAAGATGAAGACAGATTGGTGTCTGCTACTCCAATTCAAATGCAGAATGGATCAGCAGCTTGTATCAGTATTACTAGTTACAGGATAGCATCCTCCTATATGTAGGTTCTCTGGTACCCACAGTTCTCTGTTTCACAACCTTATTGCCACTGCATATCATCCAACATCTGCTCCCTAGCTGCTTGATTCCCTTAGTTATGCAGCTAGCTTTACCACTAGAGATTGAGCTAGCAATTCTGAAAATGTGCTTTTAATTCTTGAATATATATATATATATACAATATTTCAGCATACAACACTGCAGAGTGCTGTGCAGTTTAAGCAATTGTTTTAATTGGATGTATGTTTATTTGTAGAAATCCATAATTAGAACATTCCAAATATACAGATGGAGCAACAGTGGTCTGAAGCCCACACAAGACTGATGGTGGCCTTCTGCCTCATCTGCAGCATTTTTCCTATTTGCTGATTATTACTGCTGATTCACATATCACATTTTTCCCCCACCCCCTTAAAAGATTGTAAAAAAAATAAATCTCCATTTTGATGGATTCCTCAAATACAGATGCTTGCAGCTGATTACCATTTTTAAAATTCAGGCTAGTGCCACCAAGGTTGATCTCAGTTCTTTCTTTTCACCTGGCACTACTAAAGAAAAAAACATAAATGCCTTTTGGTATCTTGCTTGTGTCTGAGATATAGCTGACTAATTTATGTTATGAGAACTTTCTTGCTTTCTGTCTATCCTTGGGGGACACAGTATAAGTGTTGGTGATATATTTCTGCAATGGTATCTACCCAGCAAACCATGCATATCTCTACAAGAGATTGCAGCATGGATTTTTATTCTCAGGCCATAGAGATTAAAGCAATCTGAACTTGTAGATGGGAAACTTTTATTTAACAATAGAATAACTATTGTTGAATGGAAATTCATTTAAGTGCTCATCAGAAGATCACTTTGACCACCACCACCCCACAAATCATTACATGAGTCTTAAATGCAGCAGAGAACCTCTACCTACACCATCTTCACCCACCTACAGTTATTAGTATATTTAGTACCAATACATGAAGATTGGGCAAATATCTTTTTTGAAAGATGTGATTTCTGGCAGCCAATCTATGAATATTTAATTGTGTGTGTGTGTGTGTGTGTGTGTGTGTGTGTGTGTGTGTACAGTATATATGATGAGGCTTAGCAAAATCTTTATTACATCTCTTTTTTCAGATTATACAGTGTTGAGAGTAAAAATCTGCACATTTTTATCCAAAAGAACTAATTTTAATACAGCAACAATCAATTGGCTCAGAAAATGATTTTGAGTTCATTCTAAAAAGATGCAGAAGTTAAAGCACTAAATTTAACAGAGAATTTTATAATTTAACCTGAATAATATAATCAAAATAAATTAAGAGATAATGGTTAAAATGAATTAAAATTGGAGAGAAAAAAGGAGCCATATAATATTAATATAGAACTAACTAAATTCTTTAACATATTGCATCTAAATCATATGTAAACATATTGTTTCACCTTCCCATTTTTACAATAGGTAAACAGTTCAAAAATTGGTAGACCAGAAGTATATTCTGCAGAATTTTTATTGAGACTGACAGGTGCTTTTGCACTAGAATCCAACACTGGAAATGTATCTGTGCTCTTTTTATCATTTTTATATGCCACCCATCTCACACAAACACTCTAGGGCTAGGCAGCATATAATAAAACCATTAAAACAGTAATACTTATGGAAGGGCTTCAAGAGTGGGGTCAATCTCACCTCAGGAGGGATGATGTTCCACACGGCAGGTGTCACAGCAGAAAAATCTTCTCTTGGGTCCCACATGATGTAGTTCCTTAACAGAAAGAACATAGAGCATATTTCTTCTGCCAGACCTGATGGGACAGGCAGATATAATCCCTCAAATAACCAGGCCCATACCATGAAAGACTTTAAAGATCAAAACTGGCACCTTGAATTGGCCCTGAAAGCAAACTAGCAACTAATGCAGGTTGTAGAGGAGATGTGTTCTCGGAGAACACATAATTGCCCATGAGTGACTGTGACCAGAACCTCCTAATTCACAACACAAAGCTGTGCAAAAGCCTTCCTAGCCATTACAGCCATCTACTTTTTGATCAGGAGTCACAAATCTAGGGGGATCCCCTCCCCCAAGTTGCATACTGGGCTGCAACCTATTCAGTACCAGAGTTCTAGAAGCAGAAGCCCTCCAAACCCAGAGCCACTCAATATTACAAGCTTCAACTGAGGCCTATTGTTCTCAATCCAGACCCCAACAGCTTCCAGGCACCTGGATAGAACATCAACAGCATATTTAATTTGCTAGGAACAAGGATGTATAATTGGGTATCGTCAGCATATTGATCATACCTTGCCTGTAGTGATGGATGAGGTCACCCAGTCGCTTTATGAAGATGTTAAAAAAGAATGGAAAAAGCACTAAACCCTGAGGCTCTCTCCCACTCAATTGCCACCGACTGGTAGTGACTCTGAAGACAGGAGGAAACCCGCACAATACTCTGGCGCCCATCCCCAATTCCTGGAGCTGGTCCAGAAGGACCCCATGATCAATGGTATTGAAGGCCATTGACAAGTCAAACAAAAGTGAGGATGGATGCCCAACACCCAAAAACAAGCACGCGAAAAGTAGCCACAAAAAGTTACTTTGTTCTTCTTTATTTTTCACAATAAAAAAGTTATTGTGTTCTTTATTCTCCACAATAAAATAATGTTTTGAACTTGGATCCACTTTGAGTTCATCATTTAGATTTGAGGCTTTTAAAACTTCATTGTCTTCTCTGTTTCTTTCTCCTCTATATGCTGCTGCTTCTTCTGTTGGAATCTCTCCCACAAAGAAGCCTTGCACACAGTTATTTTGCTGATTAATAGCCTAACTTTCGACTTAGTGGCTGCCAAAATTGCCTGCTGCATTTCTTCATACTGTCACTTTCTATGTTGCCTTCAGGATAAAAATGATTGCACCTGCACCTACTGAACTTATGCAGTGTGAGTGACAACTGTGATTAATGTCTGAATCACAAGATTAGGGTGAAAAGCTGTGTACATCATCATCAATTTTATGGAAGAAAGATGGTGTGACAATTTGGCCCCTTTGTTTCCTGACCTGGCATAGTAGCTATGAAATGGTCCAGAGAACCTCCTTTGTGTCATGGAAATCCTGCCGGAATTGGGATTGCAGGTTGGGGTAGAGTATTATGTCCATATAAATTGCTCTTTGTAAATTCACATCACGACTTCCAGACTTGTGTAATCATAATACTTGTGTAGTTTTCATATATTAAAAACCACCCTGTTATAAACATAGGGCTTATCTCTGTTCAGAAACACCAGTTTATTTTTATAAGGGGCTCAGTTTATAACCCTGACCCAAAGTAACTCATCCTAATTGTTTTCATTGAAACTGCATGAACATTATTAAAGACCAAACTTTTATTCTCTGTAATCATGTAATATCTTTAAGAGTTTTACTTTTCTTGACGTCTGATTGTGACTGAACAGTTCTACTTTGCTCACCCAATCCATCTCCTAATTGTGGAAAGGACTGATTCGTCTGGGACTGTATCAGCTGCAGTGAGATGCGTAATGGGGAAAGAAAGATGTATGGACTTTCAATTTTTATCTTTTTTTTAGCTTTTTCTTTTAAAAAAAGTGTTTCCTTCCAATGCAGCAATGATTTTGCATTGGGAGTCACTAGGTGAAATGGAGGCTATAGGAAAGTGATGAATGAATGAATGAATGAATGAATGAATGAATGAATGAATAAGATAATTTACTTTGCATTTACTTATTTACTTTTATGCGGTAGACAAGGAAAGTTATTTTGGAGTTTTGAATATTTTGGATCCTGAACCCCTCTTTTTCAGCACACCCTTTGGGAATTTTTGAGTTTGACATTTCTGAACCATAGGAAAAAAATAACAGTTGTAGGGGCTAATTGAGGGTATTTTTCTTCTAAGGATTTCTCTTTCCTATATTGGAGCAAAAAATCTAATAATTTCATGTTCTCACAGAATGTATCTTTCATCTGTTACCCAGATCTACGTATTTAAATATCATTAGGTCTACGAATGGTGCATCCATTGCTGCTGAAGTCAAGCACATGGCTGTCTGCGCACTATCTCTGCCTCTCCTTCTCTTACCATCTCCCTCTCCCAGCATTATGAATTTCACAAGGGAGGTGAATCTTTGCATAATTTAAACCTGGTCATGGGTGCCTGAGTGAGAACTCAAATCAACTTGACTGATTTGATTTATAATCTATTTGGTTTTTAGGGGCTATCCAGGGTATTTTCAGGAGTCTTCTCCAACACCAAAGTTTGGAACTGTCAATATTCTTTTAATTTTGCTTCTTTGACTTTCACTTCCATGAAGCATCACGGGGTGGGGGGTGGGGGGAACTGTCTCATCTTTTAACACATCATAGCATCTGAATATCTTTCCCAAGACTTTCACTGCTATTCTGCCAAATGCTAGTCTGCAACATATTTCTTTTTTTTAAAAAAATGTTTTAAATGGGGGTGGGGGGTGGGGTTTCAAAAAAAAAGGCAGGTGGAAATGGCCAAAGATTTGGGGGGGGGGGCGGAATTGTTGATGCAGATAAAATATACTTAGACAAAGAAGTTACGAAAATTATATCATTATTGCTCAGTATATCATTTCTCCTCTGGAAGGAAGCTGGTATCGGAGTGAATTCTCTGTGGCTCACTCCTCACACGTTTGCCTTGTTTGTCTTCTGCAAGAGTTTTAAGCCTTGTCCCTCTGCTTCTCTGCGCATCCGTTTTCCCGGTCCCGGTTCCTCACTATATGTTGCGGGTGTGTGTGTGTGTGTGTATCTCTGCGCCCGAGGCGAGTGCAGAGAGTGAGCTAAGGAGGGGGGGGGAGAGGTGGAGCCAAGGCTGCTCCTGCCATCTGGGATTGATGGATGAGTGCTCCTTCTGTCTGTGTGTTTGTGTGTGTGTGTGAGAGAGAGAGTGAGTGTGCGTGCGTGTGTGTATTTGAGCGAGAGAGGGGAAGGGAGAGCCCGTTCGCCCGTGCCCCGAGTTCCGCGTTCCGCGTTCCGGAGGCGCAAAGGCGCGACAGAACCTGGCATCCTCCGCTTGCGTCAGACACAACGAGCTGCTCCACGCCGCGCCAGCCAAACGCGCCGCTGCGAGATAATGTGCGGGGCAGCTCCTCGCTAGCAGGCTAAGCCCAGGCAGGCGGCATGGCTCCGAAGCGGCGAGCGGGGTCAGGCGGCGTGTGGCTGCGGGCGGGCGCCTGCCTGTTGGCCTGGGCGGCCGTTTGCCGGGTCCGGGCGAGCGCTTGCCCCGCACGGTGCGCCTGCAGCGGCACCACGGTAGACTGTCACGGGCTGGGGCTCCGCAGTATTCCCAAGAACATCCCGAGGAGCGCAGAAAGGCTGTAAGTGTCGCCGGAGAGAGGGGAGGCGCGCCGCCCCGGGAATGCCGCGGCTCTCGGGTGCCCCCAGGGCCACTTGGGAGGCCTTTGATCTCGCAGCGCCGCTCCGATTTCGCCGGCGCCCGCGGGATCTCCGCAAAGGCTGGCCCTCGCGATTTCCCTCCCGCCCTGACAAAGGAGCCCAGCCGCGCTCGACGCCTAGGACGCCTCGCTCTGGGACGCGCTGCAACGGTCCCGAGACGGCGGCCGAGACAAAGGTCCTTCTGGGCAAGTCGGAACGCGGGAAGGAAGTTGGGCCAGACTCGGGCAGCGTCCGATTCCGAGCGTTCCTCTGGGGCTTCGGGAACAATCCCTCGGTTGCCTTTGTTAGGCAGCCGTGGCGCGCTCCCGTGAGGATCTGCCCCCTCGCAAACCTCCGGGTCTCCACGAAGCAGGAGGCTCCCGCCCTCCCCTTTTACATACGCCGGGCGGCGGTTCGGGTCGGATGAGGAGCCGCGGCTCCCGCTGGGCGCAGACTCAGGATCGCGTTTCCCTCAGCGATGAATAGCGCAGAGATTCCTCGCTTGGCAACTTTCTTGTCCCTCCAGCTTTGTTGTTCGGAGATATTCTCTCTCTCTCTCTCTCTCTCTCTCTCTCTCTCTCTCTCTCTCTCTCTCTCTCTCTCTCTCTCTCTCTCTCTCTCTCTCTCTCTCTCTCTGTGTGTGTGTGTGTGTGTGTGTGTGTGTGTGTGTTTGCTTGGTTGCGCATTCGCAAGTCGAGTGGGATTCTTCTGGGACCCGGCTGGGGCTGCTTATTTCCCAGAGCTTTCTACGAAAACTGTTGTCTGGCGTTGCCTCAGATGTGTGGCGCTCCAGTGGGGATAACGGGAGCTTTTACCCGAGGCATCCAAAGGGCACCAGGCTGGGGAAAACTGAACTACATAGATACCTGCTTTGGAAGGAGGGTGGGTGGTAGTGAGGAGATTTTATAGAAATGGGCTAGGAGGGGGATGAGTGGAGACCCGCGTTCACATACATCGCTGGAACTGGCTGGCGTCATCATATCGCTCTCTGTCCTTTCTGGGTTGGTTGCAAACCTCTCGGCCAGGCAGACGTATCGCTAGCTAGAGTGTATCTGGGTTGTATGGAGACTGCAGCAAACACGCTAGGGCTCAAAACTAAATGCTTGTTGTGGGACGGATGCTTTCTCTCCCCAAGAAGCCCTCAAGGCTAGGGACACTACCCGCCACACAGTCCCAGTTAGCTCCCTTCTCCCTCCCTTCAGACACTTTGACTAGAGCTATAGGAAAGCAAGCAAGAGGAAACTATTTGGAGCGATAACTAATCCTCTGGATCAATGAAGCCCATCTTGGCTTCTTACTAATTGCCCGAAGCATTAGCAAATAAAGGAGAAATCAGGCGGGAAACGTGGACTGTGGGCATCTCTGATCTCTCTTGCTTGTGAATTTTTTCGGAATAAAGCAGGGGTTAGTGGGGATGGAACTATTAAGGCTCATTCATAACAGCCTCTTTTGCTCTGCTCAGTGACCCCTATGTTCCTGCTCCATGAAGGTGGCCACTACTTTGGATGGGGTGCAAAGGGAAGTAAAGATGGAAGGCGTGCTAAATAATTCATTAGAAAGTGGAACATTGGATTGTGCAGTTTAGTCAGGGGAGGAGGACAAGTGGGCAAGGTGGAATCACTGCTACTGAGCAGAATATTGCCTCTTACACCTGGGCTTCTTTTGGTTTTCCTTTGAGAACTAGTTGAAACTCTACAGAAGGTTAATGATTAAAGTCTGGTAGAAAGAACCGATATCCCGTTCAGTTACCCAAGCTGTAGGTTGTCTGCTCTGCACTTCCTACCAGTTCTGCATCCATTCCTGGGTCTCAGAGTTTCCATCCACCACTTTTCCAAAGTCTCCTGTTTCTTCCCCCCCCCCTACACTCAGGATTACGTCTCCTGAAGCCAGATAGATGATATGCTGCTGAGTGCAGTGAAAATACACTTTTAGATTTATGGGGTAACCTAGTAGAGAATAAGAATGGGCTTAAAATATTCCGAGGCAAGATTTATAACAGCAAAAGGTGAAGCAGAAGTAAAAGGGGGCGGGGGAGGGAGGGGCACTCCCCTTGCCAGGCAGGGTGATGCTATACCTGACTTGAATGACACAAACAGCAGTGAAATGAACATTTCTTTTGATACGGTAGCATTGCGGCATTCTGGCGAGATTTATACTTTGGAAAGTATCTAAGGGTGGACTTTCACAGCGAGCAGGTGACTTTCCTTCCTTTGGCTGCCTCCTTCCTAGCTTGAGCTTTGTTCCCTTCTGTGCTCATCAAAGCCAGATGTGGGGGTATAATCCTTCTGGAGACCGAAATGAGACAGTCCAGTGACAGTTACAGCCTCCCCTGCCAGGACTTACAGCTGCTATGGGCTGGAAGTAGCCATATTCTAGGCTTTGAGGATGCCTGGCCTGTGGTGCATCTGAAGGATCATGTACAGGGCAACCCACCCCTCTTATTGTTGTTCCTCCTACAAACCAATTAATGCTCTCAGATTAAGCCTAATTAGGTCATATGCCTGTGGACACCTCTGTGCACAACAAAGCAGCCTTGGTGAACCCTCCTAGCAGCCCTGCGTGATGTCTTCTTTAATGGCATTTCCTTCTTTGGCACCTTAATTGCCCTCACTGAAGTCATTATTATGCCTCAGCCATAAGAAGCTGCTCGGGGATCCACACATGCAAGATTCTGCTCTTACATAAATGACATAATACCAAGAAAGGGTACCATGCTGTGCTGACAAGAGGCATCTAGTTTGTGACTTGTAACTCTTCCTTGCTCATGTCAAAACTGGCAGAGGAGGAAGGCAATGGTTTCAGGAGTATTTTGTGAGTTTACGGATAATATGAACGCGTGACTCATCCTTTTCTGTATCCTGACACATACAGAGATTTATAGCACAGATTATATAGATCTTCTTTCATAAAGGGGAATCATGCTAGGGAAAAGTTATTCCTAATCCTATATCTACCCCTACTATTACAGAAAGTACTGTATAGGTTTTAAACTGCTCCCCTCATCTGACCAATTAAAGTCCTAGCACTTGCTTATCTAACTGTGGGTACTGCTCACTCTGTTCAACAATCAAAATATGTAAGAGAGAGGAAAATAATATATTTTAGCTGTTTACTATGCTGCACTCTTTGTTTTTAGACTTCCAAAGAACCTTTTAACACAGTAAAGTTCATGGAGTGATACACAGCTATCTATACAGATATGTTTTACTTTATTATTTTAAACAAAAGCAAATGTAAGAAGGACTCAGGTTGCTAGACTGCTAATTCAGTTAGGGCTGTTTCACATTTTATATATGGAAATGGGATGGCTGATGTAAATTATGAATTTGGTGATCATACAAATAGCCAGAAGCAGTTCCTGGGATGATAGTGACACTTTCCTGGCTGCAGTAATTGATGCTGGTTGTATCTGCAAATGCTTGCTTGGAAAGTTATAACTTCTACATAAATTCATACAGTACTTGGGAAGAATACAGATGTCCATATATAGCAGAAAATATGCTATGAAAATTGGCTTTGCTCTGATGCTTAACGCCTTGCTAAGAATAAAATAATGCCCCAATTCAGACTTTATGCTTAATGAAAATCAGGGTTTAGAATGATGTCCAAACTATGGCATCCTTGGTGCTCTCTGGGCTTGGATGTTATGCTTGGAGAGATTTCATTACCCAACTAGGTAACATAATCAGCGCGACTGAATGTGGTGTTTGCTTCCTGTTCATCTATTTATTTATTTATTTATTACATTTTTATACCGCCCTTCTCCCGAAGGACTCAGGGCGGTGTACAGGGCAATAAATACAAAAACAGGATACAAAAGTTAAAAGTGATTAAATAAATGCCCAAGGTTAAAACAATAATTAAGATGTATTAAAACCCCAACCCTAACCCATCAGACCAGGTCAGACTGCTCAAATAGATACATTTTTAGATCACGCCGGAAGGAGCAAAGGTCGGGGGCCGTCCGGAGCTCAACCGGCAAGCGGTTCCATAGGTCTGGTGCGCCCACAGAGAACGCTCTCCCCCTGGGGGCCACCAATCGACATTCTTTGATCGGAGGCACAGTACTTGTCCTGCCTGTTTTAGTGGGGTGTGTGTTTTTTCCCTTGGTAGTTCCTTGATTAAGGTTTTATTTTCTGCTTGTTTGCCTGGTGCTAACCCCTGCTTATTTTGGTGTTGGCTACTGGAGGGGATCTGTTCTGGTCTTTTGGGGTTTTTTTCTGAGTTTTTATATTGTCTCTTTTGAATTGTATGTAAATACAGTTTATTTCTGTATATCAATTGTTGGCTGATTTGTCTGAATACCAAACTCTCAGGAATTCCCCAGCATTTTTATTTATTTAGATTGGTCTAGGATGCTCGCTGTTTTCCAGTTGAAATTAAGGTTGATTCTGTTTATCTGTTGCGAGACTAAGGAGTTTTTATTGTATCTTCTGACTGTTAAGCTGGTGTTCATGGATGCCTTCTGCCTTTTATTCAATGTCTTCTTTTCTAGTCTTTTCTTCTATTAAATGTTCAAACTGAAAACCATTTCTTTTTAATTGTCTACCAAAGGCACAAGAAGAAAGAATATACTAACAAAAATTGATAGGATATCCAAATTGACAAGTCACACTTAAGTGATCATTGTCTCCTACTCTATGGAGATGAGTGAGTCAGGAATTTATGAAGCTATCTACTGTAAAAAGAGAAAAACATACTCTTTCTGCATGTTTGATGTTCAAAACAGTGATTTGAATTCTAAATCATAGCACAAGCTGTGATTTGGGTAAAACCTGAATTGATCCAACAAGTATTAAGTTAATCACTTTAACTCTGTGGTAAGGTTAGGATTAGAGTAAGCTGCAAATAGGACCAACTTGAGATATTTTATGTGAAGCAAACAGCAAATGATAAGCATTTTGAAGCAAAGTACAGAGTATCCAGCTGAGGTTAAATCAGTGTGAAACCTTTAGCAGTAAATCCTACAAGTATATCTTTCCCTCTTTTTTCTTCTTAGTGTCTTTCCTGCAATTTTGCATTTTTTTTCATTTTTATTTTTTTGCAACGGAGAGGAGGGGAGGAAATCAACCAAATGTTCATCCATTGGCTGCCCCAGGAATTGACTGATTGGCTTGTCACCAAGCCTGGCATTGTGTGCTGAGACAGAATGATTAGCCCAAAGTCATCCAGGTGGCTTTCATGCTTAGGCAGGACTAGTACTCACAGTCTCCCAGTTTCTAGTTTATGCCTTAACTACTAACTAGAGACAATACTGGCTCTCATTCCCTCTCTAGTAATAGAAAACAATAATACAGTAACTCAAAAACAATTTTTCATTACTTCCAAAAATCAGCTTTTCATGCCTAAAGGTAGACCAGCACTGCATTCTCATAAGCTGAGATGATATAATAAAAGGAGTACATAGTATCCATAAGGTAACTGCATCTTGCTCTAAAATGTGCATGTTGAACATTTTGAAGAAACTTTCCAAAGTTTAATATTCCTTCACACTTTTCCCATATTTGCATGGTCCTGGGTACCACAGTTCTTTGCTTCTTTGAGTAGATGCTGCTCTTGTTTCCTTTAGTATCACTAAGGAAGTTCGCTAGCCAAGTAAACTTTGTTTATAGATTTGTGCTTTGCTTTTCTTTGGCAAATCTGGGGGAGGCAGTATGTTAGGAGATAGAGCAAGAGCTGTTTCGATGCTTTTTTGACTGCCTTTCACCAAATATATGGGCCTCTTTCTTTAACAAATAGGTCCCCTGGTGTCCTAGCTTCAGAAATAAATACCAAGCTGGAACAGTCCATGGATAGTTCTTTCTAAAGAAAAGCACCGAGAGAACATTTGGTGAGCGACTAAATCGCAAGCAGATTGCTAGATACCACTCGCCTTTCTTAATAGCATTCTGCAAGATACTAAAATAAAAGTGTAACTGTTAAAGAAAACAAAATCATGTGAATGCATCTGAAATAAATGCTAACTTGGTCTTGGCTACTGCTAGTAAGCATAAAGTCAAGGCAGCAATTACTATTATAAGAACCCAGGGGGTGGGGGAATCAATCTATAAATTCTAGATAGAAATACAGCCAGCATCATGTCGCTGGCCTGAAGCAGATGACATATGGTCAGCTGACAATCAACCCAAAGACAAGCATTTGTTGCAAAGACAACAACATTTCTTGTATGAAAGAGTTGGGTGACCTCACAGGTCCTACTCTGAATGGGTAGGAGCTCTTGCATTGTGGCTGTTTCCCATGCTGCTTTGGTAAGGCTGAAAAGGAAGCAATCAGGCCAACAGGCATGGTGATTTTTCATTGCAATGTCACCAGCAAAGCAGTGCTGGGATGGAAAGCAGCCATTTCAGTTGCATTCAGCCTGTGCATTTCCTTTTCTGTAACACAGTGCTAGGTAGATATGAGGAGAAGCCATGTTACAGCAGGTCCCTACCTTATTGTTAAGATAACCACACGAATTGAACCATAGCTTTTTTTCAGAATGGCCAATTGCATCTCTTTTTACAAAGTTTCTGAGTTAAGAAACTATATCAGCTATATTACCATGGGGTTCATCTGGCAGGTAGCCCTGGGTTCTGATGATGGCCTTTGTTTTCAAAATAAGAAATTTTTCACATCTCACTTATTTTTGTGACATGGAAGAACCTGATTCAGATTATTTAAATGATGTCTTTTCTTGCTTTTTCTTAAGACCCTTCTATTCTGTAGATCAGGGATGTGCAAAATGTTTTGAATCTAAAATGTTTTCAGTTGGAAATAAGTTGTTCCTATCAGTTTTGAACTTGAGTACCTTGAACCTGAAGCAATCTTGTGCTGAACCTAAACTTTTGAACAACAGTTTTAAACTTGAAACAAATCTTCCAAGCTCAATTGTTTCAAATTCAAAAAAGTTTTCCATAAACCTGCTTCATGGGGGATTTGTGTGTGCCAGTGTGTGAAGGTTCATTTTTTATGTAATTGTAAATTACATGTTTATCTTTAAAAGATTAAGTTAATTTTCAAGTAACATACAGTATAGAACAAAGAACAAACTATATCATTATAAAAAGTAAATATCAAATATGTATAAAAATATTTTTTTGTGTGTGGGGGGGGAATACCAAAATTGGTATACTCAAGATGAAAGGAACAATCCTTTTATTGCCTTTATGTCGCAATCCCTTAAAGAAAGAGAAGATCCTTCTGAAATTGGGTTTGGTCCTGTCCAGATAATTGTTCACTGTGATAGTGGTAAAAAAAATCCTGGATGAAAGCCACAACCATGCAGCCAAAGTTCTACCCCATTTGTCTCTATTATCGTATATTGTGGCTGCCACCTAGACATTTTGATACAGGAAAAAGGGTGGTGCTTGGATTGCATGCTTGTGGCTGTCATCTTGACTTTTTTGGCCACTTCCCTATGGATGCATCTCTTCCTTTACCTTTTATCAAATGCTATTTTGAACCCATCCTTCTAGGAAAGAATAAGATAGCTCCAGTTAACCATCCTGACCTTTTGTTTGTTTGTTTGTTTGTAAAATTTATTAGCTGACCCTCTTACCTCAAGGTAACTCTTACAATTGTAAAAGTTAAAAACCATGTAATTAAAACCATGAATAGGTTAACACAAAATGTCAAACATTGTGGGCCAATTAAAAGATGGGGAGGGCAGGAGCAGGACGGTGGGGAGGTGGGATCTGTTTAGGTTTTTAGGTTTAGGTTTTATTAAATTTTTATACCGCCCTTCTCCCGAAGGAATCAGGGCGGTGAACAGGGCATATCATAAAACTACAAAAATACAAAAGTTAAAAAAGAATTAAATTTGTGGCAGGGTTGAACCATGGCACTTCTAGACTCCATTGCTGTATTTTCATATGAACGTGCTTTGCAGTTCCATTGTCCTTCATGGTGTTTTTCTACCTCTTTTCTTTTCAAAACCCAAGTTCATAGTATACTGTCTCTGCGGCTTAGTCAACACAGTAGAATTTTTAAGTGAGCTGTATGGCGATACAGCATAAATACAGATAAGACTACCTATGTATTATGTATTCCAGCCCTGCAGAAGCCGTATGTTTTCTCCAAAGGAACACCTAGACTGTGCCTGATGTTCCAGATGGCTCTTAAAATAATAGAAGCTCTTTCTGTTGACTTTGCTAAGATCTCTCTTTTGACCCTGATTTTCTTTTAATGGGTCTCGACACATCCATAAGTTGGAATATGCCTCCACCTAGGCTAGATTATGTTGAAGTGGTTTATGGTTTTGTTCCTCCTGTTACAATAATCCTTTTCTTTTCTGGTTTATTGTATTGCAGTTTTGTTTGGGTGTTACTACAACCACTGCGAAATTGGGTGATTTTAGAAATTTAAATTACAGCTAAATAAATTATGCATAATTTTGAGAGAAACTTTAGTGTTTCTTTTGAGTCAGAAGACAGAAGTGCATACTTTCAGTGTCAGGAGCTACATACAGTACATGATTCCTGAAAGGCTTGCGTACAGCCCTCCTCCATCCCCTGGAGATTTTCATCCATTACTATCCAGTTGGAAAATTGTTAAATACACGAGTGTAATTACTTAGCACTTTTTGGAATGTGGCACTAGGCAAATCACTCAAAACCTTTGCTTAGAAAAGTTGCTGCCATATGTGTTTTGTGAAAATACTGATATACATCAGATCTTATACAGGAATAAATGGGAAGTAGTGAAGCTACAGGGACACGGTGGCTCAGTGGGTTGGGACGCTGAACTTGTCGATCGGAAGGTCGGCAGTTTGGCGGGTCGAATCCCGAGTGCCGCGTAACAGAGTGAGCGCCTGTTATTCGTCCCAGCTTCTGCCCACCTAGCAGTTCGAAAGCACGTCAAAATGCAAGTAGAAAAATAGGGACCACTACGGTGGGAAGGTAACAGCGTTCCGTGCGCCTTTGGCATCTAGTCATGCCGGCCACATGACCACGGAGACGTCCTCGGACAAGCGCTGGCTCTTCGGCTATGAAACGGAGATGAGCACCGGCCCCTAGAGTCGGAAACGACTAGCACTCATGTGCGGGGGAACCTTTACCTTTACCTAGTGAAGCTACTTTATTCCTTTTTAATAGCCAGATGTTGTAAGGGACAAATAAGCTAATAATTCTAGTTAGAATATGCATAGATCTATTTTGGAAGTTTCAGATATTTAGCTAATACAAGAGTTAACTGTTCACTGGAGAGTTCACTGTTTTGGCGCAAGGCAAGATTCCTTATGGAAGTAGCATTATAGGCTTCTCATAGATCACAATGGCAGTCATGTTTCATTTCATTTCCTTCAGATCCTTGTCTGGGTGGTGGGGAATTTGCAATTCTATTCCAATTTCTCCCTTCAGCTACTTCCCAAGCAGATGCTGTCAGTGTATTGCCATGGAAACACTGAGTTCGCCTCTCCATGGAATTGTGTGCAGAAAAAATATTAGTTTAAAAACTCTGCAGCATTTGTATTGATGGAGCTGAGGTTGTTAACCAGAATGAATTGCCCCAGGGATGAAGAAAACCCCACTAACAGGCAGTAAGGCTGCAGAATTTGCCTTCAGAGAACATTTTTCAATAAAATACAATAGATTTCCTACAAATTCCCATTGCCTTGTGTTTATTATGCCTTACATACACTTACAGTGACCTCTGAAATGTGCAAATAGTTTGAGGAAAGCTATATATTTATATCTCCAGGAAATCAGAGCATAATTTTAGCTTCACAACAAACCTTTAAGGTAGACAAGTCTGATAGAAATTTGATAATAGACTATGACCCATTTGGCTGCATCTTAGTCTTAGAAGGTTGGCAGAGCAACATTTAAGCAGTTTGGTAATGGTGACTAGACATGGATAGTTTCTAAATGGACCATACCTATGGAAGAAAAACTGCCCACATATGGATGGAATATAAATAGGCCACCAACAACATATGATAACCAAAGAGCTCAAAGGACAATAGGAAAAAAATGCAGATGCCACTGGTATTTTAATTAGAAAAAAAATCAGGTGAGTGGATCAGGCTGCTAGTTAATGTGTGTTAATCATAGCATCTAAATATATAAATATATAAATATGTCTTCCGGGTGAGATTCAAGGTACTAGTAATGGTGTTCAAAGCCCTACATGGCAGGGGTCCGGAGTACCTTAGGGAACACCTGCTGCCGGCATCAACTTCCCTCCGCCCTGTGCGTTCCCACAGAGAGGGCCTCCTCAGGGTGCCACCGGTCAGAGAATGTAGATTGGTGGCCCCCAGGGGGAGATCCTTCTCTGTGGGCGCCCCAGAGCTATGGAATCAGCTACCGGTTGAGCTCCGGACGGTGCCCGATCTTCGCTCCTTTCGCCGCGAGCTAAAAACATACTTTTTTGAACAAGCTGGCCTGGCCTGATGGGGGACTGGGGGGTTGTTATTGTTATTTTATTGGGGTTTTAAGATGTATTAATTGTTTTTAGTATGGGCGTGTATTTAATTATTTTTTAACTTTTGTAATCCTGTATTTTTATTCTTGCCCTGTTCACCGCCCTGAGTCCTTCGGGAGAAGGGCGGTATAGAAATATTATTAAATTAAATTAAAATTAAATAATGTCTAACATCAAAGACGGTGCCTCTGTTCTTATGACAAAGCTACTCATGGTTAACCTAACTACAGCTTGCAATTCTCAGAGGTCATAGGACACAATGAACCAACATAGTAGGCTGGATTTGCCCAGTACTCTTAAGTGAAAGTGTGGCATTTGTGATTCAATGTGTGTGCTAATACAACCACACTGTCTGAATACCAGATGCTGGGAAACATAAATGGGAGGGATGATTATGCTATAGTTATTCTGTAGGCTCCTGATTGGCTGTAATGGTAATAGTGCTGGATTAGAGAGGCCATGGGCCTTGTACCTTGGGGTTCTTCTGACTTCTTTTGTGCTTAGAATTTTTAGACTTAGTGTCAACAGTAATCACTACTTTGCACTTTGCTTTTGATGCTTCAGTGCTTTTTTAAAAGCCTTTGACCTTTTATAATATGCTTTTTATACTTCAGTTCATTATAAATAAAATGCTTTTGATCCAAGAATGGAAGCTGGATAAGATTCTTCCTTTAGTTTGAATTATGTCTTCTTTAAAGAGTGAGAATTCTCTCTATATTATGAAGGATTATTAAAGTCGTGTCAATCAAAACACTTGATGGTAGATCGGATTCAGAGGATACTAACTTTGGAGTTAATATCACATACATACATATGTATGTGTGTGTATGTGTGTTGTGCATTTCTATGTACAATTTCATGTAATGCTTGGAATGATTGAAGGTAAAAAAGAAGTAGGTTGAGATCAATTCTGATGACCATAGCCATTCAATTTCCTTGGCAGTGCAACAGAAAGAATTTGCCATTGTTTTCTTCCAGGATGACTTTTTTCATTAATAATAAACCTTGTATTTATAATGCAATCTATGTGGCTCAACTGAACCTTTCCTTTATTCCAATAAGCTCTTGCATATAATCTGCTGCTCTTCTCATAAAATCAGGTCCTGTGATCGTCAAGCACAGCAGTTGTGATTCTGCTGCAGGGGAGGAAAGCAACACATCTCAGGAAGAGATATTTCTCTAATGATTTTGAGCTTTAAGAGGAATAGAGATCAGCTGATGCTTGCAGTGTAAATGCTAAGTTGCAGAAAAGTCACAACAATTTCTTTACCATGTCTCCAGGTCTTGTATACTTCCTTGAAGAACACCAACTTTTTGTGCATCAACCTAGTTTAGCTCAAAAGTTGGAAGGAAGACTTGGCTGCCCCGAACATATGCAGCCCATTGAATTATAGCATCACTGCATCTTCCTTCAATGTGATATATATCCTCCCAAAGTGATGAGTTTCTTGATGGCTACTAACGGCAATTCAATGCATGTATTAAACTGAGAAAGCACATAGATCCCATACTAAAAATAATAACAAGGATGGCCTTATGTTCCTTGTTTTCCCAGATTGGGATCAGATCCATTTCCCTTCCTTCTCATCTGCTGTTTACTCCACTGCTATCTAACTAGTGTTTCCTATTGTGTTACATTTTGGTTTTTCTTTTTCTATTATGACCTCTGATGGAACTGCTCTTGATAAAGATTTCATTGTTGGTTTTAATATCTGTAGGTTATTGCAATTTTGCAGTCAAAATTAGGAAACTTGGTAATGTTGACTCAGAGAAAACACAGAGAAAGTCAGTGGCAGATTAATAGCAACCTGATTCAGGTAAAGTGACAAACAGCACTCTAACATCTTAAGCATCTTTGTTATTGAACTGAAAAGCTGAACATAACGTTGTTTCCCTGGGCAACACATATGAAGGGACCTTGCCCAATTTATGTTTCAGTATTTGAAACAGGTAGAAAAACCAATGCAATAGTGCAGGGGTGTCAAACTCAATTTCATTGAGGGCCGCATCAGCATTGCGGTTGCCCTCAGGGGGCCGGGTGGGTATGGCCAGGGTGGGCGTGGCCTACTGGGTGGGCGTGGCTATAGTGGGTGTGGCCTGCTGGGTGGGTGTGGCCAGCTCTTCATCGTTTGCATCAAGGGTGCCTATGGGGGACTGGGCAGGAGTGGGACAGATCTGAGGGTCTCTAGCAGAAGGAGGGTCTCTGGGCCAGGGCCAAAGCAGTGGGGGCCGTTCCCTCACTTTTTTCCAGGATGGCTTCGCGGGCCGCATGAAACCACTTTGCGGGCCGCATCCGGCCCCCGGGCCTTGTGTTTGACATGTCTGCAATAGTGTGACTATATTCAGTGCTTTTTTTGTAAAAGAAAAAGGTGCCGGAACTCACACATGTCATACAACCTGCCTTGCCTAACCTACAAGTTTCCATCCAAAAAAGGTGCCGGAACTCCGTTCTGAGCATTCTATGAGAAAAAAAGCCCTGACTATATTAAACTAAAACAAGTTATGCCAGTATTTACTTTAAAAGACAGTCTCCATTACCACACCGAGAGAGACAGACAGAAAAGAAAAATTACATTAACTTGGGATGCAGTGGAATGAAAATCCTCTGCATGTGTGTTGTGGCAAGAGAGTACAAGGAATATTGTTCCCCTGGTCCTCTTCAAGTTTTTAAAAGACCTGACCTTGAACTGATATATCCTGTAACAGTGCCTGTGTCCCCACTTGTGATTTATCAAAGAATCTGTGTATCACAATGTAAAAATATTCCCCTTCCTGATAAGCTCTCACTATTCCACCACAGCTTTAGGGTACATAAAATCTGCAGTGTCCATTGTGAACATGACCAGCGGTGTGTTTGGGGAGTATTGGAAGGCACCCTCACCTCTAGTCTCTAACTTGCTTCCACCTCTTCTATTGCTCTCCCAGCATAGGCCTTCTTCTTTACTACTATTTCCTGAGTTCCTTGCATGCCCATTCACTTCCACCAGCCTTTCACCAGCTGTCAACATGAATGAAGACAGGATTCATTGAGGGGAGGGGGGAGAAGAGACATATTTGCAAACACTGTTTTAACAATACTCTGAATGACCAGAATGTCACCATTTTTATTTTTTATCCTTTTTGGAGGAAGAGAGGGGAAATATTTGTGTAATTCTGCTTAATGTGATATGATTTTTAAGGTGTTGCACTAAAAAGGGGGAGACCCAAAGCAGCCATTGGGAGGCTTCTGCCCAGTCATTCTGTCCTCACATGGAGGTTGTTGTTGTTGTTGTGGTTGTTGTTGTTGTTGTTGTGTGTGTGTGTGTGTGTGTGTGTGTGTGTGTGTGAAAACAGGGTGAAGAAAACATCTCCATAAGCTCCTGAGTGAACACAGGTTTTTTATTTTATTTATTTAATTATTACATTTGCAGGCCACCCATCTCATCATCAAGCAATATAAAACTACTCAATCAAGAATCTGAGCTTTTGTTGCTTATTTCATAATTGCCTTATATTTGTCAGTTTCAGTCACTTCCTCCGCTTCCTAAGAGAACAGTTGTCTAGCGTCAGTTGTGTATATGCTGCCCTACAGGATCTGACTGGTTGTTACAGTCATGGCAGGATCTGCCTCCCTCCTCCCTGGACAATTTAATTATTTAGTATCTATAGATTTCTTTCCCCGCCCCCCATATTATTTTCACTTGGGCGGCTCAAATGGTATGTGCAGGAATGGTAGGCAAACCAGCTTAGAGTATCCCAGGCAGAGTCCTAAGGCAGACCCACCCCACTCCTGCTGCAGTGCCCTCCGCTGGGATTATTTGAGATGCTGAAGTAGGGAGGGGGTTATAAAGCCAGAGGAAGAAACCAGCTCCTCTGCTTATAACAAGGGGCAGACCCCCAACTCATTTAGCAGTGGCAGAGAACAGGATAGGAACTGCCAATGTGGATAATGAACAAATGTTATGCTGGCATTGGTTTGTTCAAAGAGGGATCAGTAGCAGGGAAAGAAAAAGGCTCACAATGATGTGTCAAAAAAGAGAACAATTACAGTAGGTTCTGTAAGAAGCAGTAAATAGAAGTAGTGCACATAAGTAAGAAGGCAAATATATTTTCAGATGCTTTGATACAGAGTCTTTCCCTGGACACAGCAAAATTGTTGTTGTTGTTAGTTGTGAAGTTGTTTCCAACCCATCGCGGCCCCATGGACAACATTCCTCCAGGCCTTCCTGTCCTCTACCATCTTCTGGAGTCCATTTAAGCTCACGCCTACTGCTTCAGTGACTCCATCCAGCCACCTCATTCTCTGTCGTCCCCTTCTTCTCTTGCCCTCGATCTTTCTGCCATTAGAGTGGTATCATCTGCTTATCTTAGGTTGTTGATATTTCTCCTGGCAATCTTAATTCCAACTTTTGATTCATCTAGCCCTGCCTTTCTCATGATGTGCTCTGCATATAAGTTAAATAGGCAGGGTGACAGTATACAGCCTTGACAGACTCCTTTCCCAATTTTGAACCAATCAGTGGTTCCGTGTCCAGTTCTCACTGTTGCTTCTTGACCCCCATATAGGTTTCTCAAGAGACTAATAAGATGGTCTGGTACTCCCATCTCATTAAGAACTTGCCACAGTTTGTTGTGATCCACACAATCAAAGGCTTTAGCATAGTCAATGAAGCAAAAGTAGATGTTTTTCTGGAACTCCCTAGCTTTCTCCATGATCCCGCGTATGTTGGCAATACACAGCAAAATAATTTCCATTATATTCAGTTATTCTTGTTTTTCAGCACTTCAGGACTTCTTTATATCCTATTCTACCTTTGTTGCTCTGTATCGGTTTTCACTATAATTGTTTTCCTGTTATTTTGAATGGACTGTAATATACTAATATGATTCATAAAAACAAATTTTCTCCAACCTGTTGTTCTCCATACCAGGTTCTTGTTCTTCCGTTGTTCAATCATTGTCTCTTGGCAACTGTCTCTTTGAATTGCTGTGTGAGTTACCAATGATAATACTGTATCAAGCCATCTTATCCCCCATCAGCTTCTTTTGATTGCCTTTGGTTTTTCTAAGCATCTCAGTCATTGATTTCTCCAGTAATTCTGGCTTCTGCATTATGTGTCTGAAATACAGTATTTAAGCTTTACTTTCATCATGATCAGTCTTTCTAGTGAGCAGCCTGGTTTTACTTCTTCTAGTATTGAATAATTTGTTTTTCTTGGAGGCCTAGATAATCATAACTACTTCAGAAGATTAGCTTCTGTAGCAATTTGTGTCAGAAGGCTGATTAAATCTGAATCATATACATTTGAAAATGAAAAGAACCTTTTTCAGGCAGTCAACAAGAAGACAAGTTTCCTATAACAGATGAGAAAGTGAAAATTGATTCTAAGCTTTGTGAGTGGAGGACTGCGGAGAGCAACAGAAGCAGAATTTACCTGAATCGATTCTCCACAAAATTTCCAGAGGTAAACAATATATATATTTTAAAGAGAAGATACAACTGAAGTCCTATTGTACCTTATAGCAAGAATTGATGACATTCTGATGCTGGAAAAGTGGTAACTCTTATTTTGAAGGAAGAGCTACTGGAGCTTTTCCTGTGTCTCTGAGACAGAAGAGGAAGAAAGTCAGATTCCAGATCAGATCTCTTACATAAATCTGCCACACCAAGGACCAAGGATTAAGGAATGGCATAATGGGAATGGGATAATCTGTGATTTGCTGTACTCGAGAAAACATACAAGTATCATACAAACCTTCTCCCCACAGGACTTCATATTCTATGAATAGAACAAAGCCACTTCCAAGGGACAGGGTAGAACTGCCATTAATTTCTCAAACTAAAATCTAATTCCAAGTGATGCATCATGTTCGTTGGCATCAATATATTGTAAAAATTAAGGTATTAGACATCCCTTTTTGATCCAAATGGCTTCATAGGGTTGTTGCTATGGTAAAATCAGGGGAAATCCTCATATCCATCCTGAATTAACCATTAAGCAAAATAAGTATGTGCTTAGGGCATCAAGAGAAATAGGGTAGCACAGAGGTTTTTCTCCCCAGCTATCATGCCCTTTAATCTTTCACTGCCACACTCAGCTCTAGTTTTCAGCACTTATTAAGTCTTTGTGTCTTTTCAGTTAAGCAACGGAAAAGCCAAAGGGCACCATTCTGAGCTGTGTTTAGCATATGAGTTGGCTGTAATCCAGTCCTGACACTGCCTTTAACTGCTTGGAAAAAATGTGGGATATAAATAAATAAACAAGATGGATGCACTTTTTAATGCTTCAAAGATTCTGCTCTTGGAAAAACAACAACCCCTTTTTATCTTATGCTTAATATTTTTAGACATTTTAAGTTACTCCCTAATGGTGAGATCGAGAAGAGAACCCACTCTGATATACTCTTGCTTAATCTATTGGACTGGATTGAGTTTTCACGGCGATGGGGAAGGGAAAAATAGCTTTTGTAAAACACCAGGGGTCTGCAAACTTGGCCCTTTTATGACTTGTGGACTTCAACTCCCAGAATTCCTCAGCCAGGCATGTTGGCTGAGGAATTCTGGGAGTTGAAGTCCACAAGTCATAAAAGGGCCAAGTTTGAAGACCCCTGGTTAGCACCTTTTGTCTATTCTCTAGAATTGTTAAGGAAAAACACAAAAAGGCTTAGGAGAAAGAAAAGGTGTTGCCTTGCCTTGTGCAGCTGGATGAGTGTATGTGTGCACATATGTGTGTAAGAGGGAAAGAAGGGTAGGAAGGGTTATACTGATTTTATTGTGGAGAAGAAATGCCTCCACTAACACCTTGTCCAGAATATTTAGTTGCTTAAAGTTATGGTAGATGTGATTTGGCAGGTATTGTTTTTTGGTTCACAAGAATCTGATGGACAGCTCCAAACTGAAAAAGTACAAAATTGGATTCTGAACTATCAAGAGTAGGGGTAGACAATATGAAGCCCTCCAGTTGTCTGGGTCGATGATTTCCATGAATCACCTCCTCTAGCCAAATTCACTGGGGTTCTAGATGAATTTCAGCATGAAGATCAGGTTGGAATGACAGCTGATTTGGAACAATTGTTCAGATCACTCAATACATCAGGTTTTGTAAGAGTTGGGATAAGCTGACCCTACCAGATTACTAGTTTTTAAGCCTGGTTGAAAGTTGCAAAATCTATCCAATGTGCCATAAGTATGACAGATCACTGGTTTGAACTTCCTAGTCTGCTTGCAATGTCAGAACTAGGTATTATTTAGGAGGAAATTGGGCATGTATTTTCTCTTAGGACAAATGAAACAATAGAAGTGATTAAGATAAAATTCAGATTGGGAAATTGATCTTCCTTTGGAATTAATTAATTAATATCCTGCTCTCGCCTTGAACTCACACCTCCAACATACATCATTTAAAATGAGGGAAAGAAAACAAAATGGAGATATCCAACTATGGATCTTTCACATCATGCAAATAGAATTCACTAATCAACAAATTTTAATCGGTATATGTGATGCTTTTGACAAATAATCATGCCTGAATCTCATCAGCCTTTCAGACATTTATATATTTTCACTTTCTTTTATTCTTCACTTTTTCCTGTCTTCAGTGCCTGCTCTCCTTGTTCTTTCACCATTGGCATTAACACATGGTAATGATAAGGTCAAAGAAATGTAAAAAATGTATTGCCAGGAACAACATTATATATGGGTTTTTTTTCCTTTAAAAGTACATGTGATACTTCTTAGTCTTATTATTCATGTCTGCATTGAAAGGTTGGCTTTATAAATATAAATTAAATGTAAGACAAAAATACTAATTCTTATATGAGTTTTGGAAAAGAACTATGAACAGATTAAATTAAAGTTACATTATAGAGGCTATTGTGTTTATTTAAACCTTTATTACTGTTTTTAATAAGTGATAATGGAATAAATGAGCAGCAGTAGATACAAGAGGAGAGGAGAAAAAGTTTAAAATATTAAAGTGGGAAGGGTTTGGGAGTTTGATCTAGCGGTTAAGGCACCAGGCTGGAAAGCAGGACATGTAACTTCAAGTCTTTCCTTAGCTTGCTGGGTGATCTTAAGCTAGTCACTCTCAGCCCAACTCACCTCATAAGCTTGTTGTTTGGGGGGGGGAAATAGGAAGAGGAAGGTGTGCTGGATATATTCATCATCTTGAGTTATTTGTAGAAATAATATAGGTGGAACACGAATAAAATAAAATAAAAAGGTAAAGGTAAAGGTTCCCCCGCACATGTGTGCTAGTCGTTTCTGACTCTAGGGGCCGGTGCTCATCTCCGTTTCAAAGCCGAAGAGCCAGCGCTTGTCCGAGGTCGTCTCCGTGGTCATGTGGCCGGCATGACTAGACGTCAAAGGTGCATGGAACGCTGTTACCTTCCCACCGTAGTGGTCCCTATTTTTCTACTTGCATTTTTATGTGCTTTCGAACTGCTAGGCTGGCAGAAGCTGGGACGAGTAACAGGTGCTCACTCTGTTACGCGGCACTCGGGATTCGACCCACCAAACTGCCGATGTTCTGATCGACAGGCTCAGCGTCCTAACCCACTGAGCCACCGCGTCCCTTTAAAATAAAATAGGTAATGATAATTTCCATCAAACTTTCCCTCTTGTTCTTTATATCCTATTTTACCTTTGTTGCTCTGTATCGGTTTTCACTATAATTGTTTTCCTGTTATTTTGAATGGACTGTAATATATTAATATGATTCATAAAAAGAAATTTTCTCCAACCTGTTGTTCTCCATACCAGGTTCTCGTTCTTCCGTTGTTCAATCACTGTCTCTCAGCAACTGTCTCTTTGAATTGCTGTGTGAGTAACCAATGATAATACTATATAAAGCCATCTTATCCCCCATCAGCTTCTTTTGATTGCCTTTGGTTTTTCTAAGCATCTCAGTCATTGATTTCTCCAGTAATTCTGGCTTCTGCATTATGTGTCTGAAATATAGTATTTAAGCTTTACTTTCATCATGATCAGTCTTTCTAGTGAGCAGCCTGGTTTTACTTCTTCTAGTATTGAATAATTTGTTTTTCTTGGAGTCCTAGATAATCATAATTATTTTCTCTATCACATTTCAAACGAATAGAGGTATCTCATTCAGCCTTTCTGATTGTCAGATATAGCACTGACAGTATGTACCATTTTGTAAGTTTAATGTCTCTCCACTTTGCTGTTTTGTCTGGCTCTGTCATAGCCTTTTCCCCCAACTAGCAGAACTCTCTTTGTTTCATGGCTACAATCACAATCACTATACCTGTACATTTTTTTAGCCTTTTTTGAAATAAAGTCTGTTAACTACTACAACTTCTTCTCCACTGTTTGCATTGGGTTGAAATTGTCTATTGACATAACCATAGTTCTTTTTTAAAAAAAACATTGAGCAGCAAACAGTTTTTGCACTTTTTTGCCTCAACAAGAAACTTCTTAAGTCTTCCTCATTTCTACCAAAATGATATCATCAGCATATCTGAGGCTGTTGATATTTCTTTCAACAATCTTAATTCCAGTATCCATTTTTCCTAGTTTGGCATTTTTCTCGAATAGTTTGCTTTTAATTTATCAAATAAATAAGGTGATCATATAAAACCTTGTAACATTCCCAATTCTGAACCTTTAGTTACTCCATATTCTGTTTAAACTCTTGCCTCTTGTCATCACACATATTTTACAAGATTTACAGCAAGTGGTGCAGTATCCCTATTTTTCTAATTTCTTATGGTCTAGACATTAAAAGAAATTGTATAATCAATGCAGTAGAATATGTCTTTTTAAAATTCTCTTTTCCATTTCTGTTGGATGTTACCCACGCGATCTTGAGGGTCCCTATTTCTTTGATGCCTCTGTTGTATGTAATGTTGAAATATGGATTGAAAAATCTTGAGCATTATCCTACCAGTATGTGAAATAAGTATAGTTATTCAGCAGCTTGGGTATTCTGCAGCACTGCCTTGTTTCATCCGGGAATATAAAAATCCA
This sequence comes from Vipera ursinii, assembly GCF_947247035.1. NCBI lineage: Eukaryota > Metazoa > Chordata > Lepidosauria > Squamata > Viperidae > Vipera > Vipera ursinii. The sequence goes on from NC_139518.1 coordinate 44,977,838, forward strand.
TCGGCCTGTGTTTTGTTTTCATATTTACTTAAAAACCCCATGTAGCATTTTTACTCCATCATCTTGTAAGATTTTAAAAAGTTCTGCCTGGCATGTCATGTTCTGCAGCTTTATTATTAGTAATACTTTGAGTGTCTGGTTCTAGGTTAGTGACTGAGTCATGATATATATAATCAATTCTGTGACCTTGTTTGCATAGATCTTCTGTATTTTCATGCTATTTTCTATTCTCCTTTATATTTTTTTTACTCCTGTAGACTTGTCTTAGCTTTAATCATGCTTACTTATGTGTAAAACATTTTGTTTTTGATTTTTGTTAACTTTCTTAAAACTGGCTAATTTCTTTTCTATCTGATTGCTATACTTAATTTCCTTGTACTGACTATTTAAATACTGTATAACTCTTCATATTTTCTTGGGGTTTCCTGAAACTCAGTATTTGCTTGGGTAATTTTTTTCTTCTGTCTGTTGCTTTTTGCTTTCTGCTTTTCTTCAGCTGTTTTCAACATGACAGCAGGCAGCCATTTCACTTTGTTTTGCTTCTTGTTAGTCTGATGATTTTGTTTTCTTCAAGCTGTAATTTTGCAAAGAGTTTATTGTCTGTGTAGCAATCAGTGCAAGATCTATTTTTGTGATGAATTAGGGCTTATAAGTGTCATTGCTTGCAGAATGTATAGAGTATTGATGTACTAACATTGATAATCTTTTAACAAAAAAGGCTACTTCCATCTTCTTATCTTTTTATGTTGTCCATAATAGAAGATATTCCTCATATTCCCATTCCAGTACATATCAATTTGCTGATTCCTAGAACTGCAGCATTCATTCTTGACATTTAAGCTTTTAACAACATTACATTCTCCTTGGAGCAAGATTCTAACATACCATGTACCAATGGCATCAAATTTCTGACCACATCAATATCTAGTTATCCTTTTGGCTTTAATCCAGCCACAGGAAAAGCACCAGTGTTATTCAGACCCTCCGCTTTCCTCTAATAGTTCAGTGGATGGGAAGCTTGGGGAGATAGCTTCCATTATTACTGTTTGTGAATATACATTTGTTTCTTGACAAAAAATTTTGGAGTGGTTGTCATTTCCTTTTTCACCCTTAGTCTAACTCGTTATAGTAGGCCACCTTTCTGGGAATTGCCACATATTGGAACTAGTGCAGTATTACTAAGTGGTTACTGATTAGCATTTGCTGACCTACTGTCACAGTTAGATAAGGCAGTTTTTTCATAATATACAGAAATAGTTAGGAATTATATTTAGGGATTCTTTCCAATCAAATGAGGCAAGTGAATTCCTGATGTGAAACATCAAAACCTCCTGCACATGGCAGATTTTCACAGCCTCATACAGGCATGTCTGACTCTTATTAGCATAGTATTATTTACACCTTGCACTCTTCCAAGTTCCAGTCCTAAATATATTTTTGTTTTTTATTTAATTAAACATTGCTGGGTGGGGGAACAATTTGGGGATTTGACAGTTTTAACTAGTGAAGCATGATTAGCATGGCTTTGTTCTGAAAGAACACATCCTCTTGTGTCCTGTGTAATTTATTTTACTTTTTAAAGACACACCTGTAAACTTCTCATTTATTTAATTGATGTTTTGCTTTGTGTGTAGTTGATTTCTCTACCTATATTTAAAATACTTAAAGTAATGTTAAACATCAAATTAAACATCTATTATTATACCTGATTGAAATAAGCCGGAAATGGAACTTGAGCTCCCATCAGAAAGAACCAGGTTTTCCTGCAGAATGAGTATGTGGGAATGGTCCTAGCAGCACAGAAAGGATAACTTTCCCAAAATGGCTATTTTTACTTTATTTTCTTGAAAAGTATCAAGAATATCATTACTGATTTTTCATACATCACCCTTACAGCCATATCAGCATATTATTCTTTGGGTTAAGAATAATAATGCTACATATATATTTTTTTTTAAAAAAAAATCAGCCTGAGATTTGCCTTGGATAGAACTCATAGAAGTCATGAAGTAAATTTCTGTTGCAAATTGTACCTCCTTTACCACTGGCCAATTGTCCTTTGGAGAGAATCCAGTCAGACAGATAAGATTAGGGTTAGAGTTCACATGGTATTCTGAGTAATTTTGAACCATTTTTTCTGAGTTTGCATAATATATTGAACCATTGACTACTAAATAAACTTGGTTCATACAACATATTAAGCTATTAAAAAAACCTTATGAAAGTTAACACTAAACAAGCTTAGTGTATTGTCAGAAGTGAACAATGAGATTCACGCATGACCAATTCAATTAGCTATTTTATTCTTCATGCCTTTAACACAGGAGTCTTCTCAGACTGCTGATTTGCATTTGGGGCAAACTAGATAAGGTTCAGTGGCATTCAAGGAGGATCAGACTTTGCCCTCTTGTGACTATGTAGAGATTCCAGACTAATTCCCTGTTTGACTCCTCCCCCTGGCTCTGCTAGTCTCTTTTTGACATGTGTTATATAAATTAAATTTCTAGCTCTTTAGCTGGACAAATTGTTTTGGGGGTGAAAACTACCTTTGCCTTTCATTGTATAAAGACAAAATGGGTGAATAATTTTTCCAGTCATTGAGATGCTGCTGATTTTCAGAGTCCAGATACTTGTAAAAAGACTATTTTTATCCAGGATGTTTTTTTGCTATTTAAAATTTACCATATAGGCCAATATTATTAAGAATAGTTTTCTTTTTTTTTTAATTGAAAAGTTTTAAAAATACAGTTTTCCTTTAAAAAACCCCCTTCCCCCTCCCTCCTCCCCTCCCTACCTCCCCCCTTCCCCCCCTCCCCCCCTCCCTCCTCCCCCCCACCTCCCCCCAACCCCCCTCCCTCCCCGGACTTCCCAGAGCTAAATACAAGGTATATATATATAAAAAAGCAATCATAAACAACCATATACTAACAACTATAAATTCTAAAATCCATCACTCTCTAACTTATATAGGATCAAACAAAACTTAGCATTATTAAATATATATAGAAGACAAAATAAAAAAAGAAAAAAGAAAACGAAAGAAGACTTATTCAAATGCTAGATAAAACTTCTTGACCCTATACTTATTCTGGATAAACTCAATCCATTTTCTCCATTCCATAATATAATGTTCTTGCGAGTAATCTTTCAAATAGGCCGAAATCTTCGCCATCTCTGCCAAGTCGGAAACCTTTAAAATCCACTCTTGTATAGTCGGCAGTTCCTCTTTCTTCCAATATTGACCTATCAAAAGTCTTGCTGCCGTAACTAAATTCAACATCAACTTAGAGTCCACAACTGTAGCGTCAACAATTATTCCCAACAAAAAAAATTGCGGACAAAACTTTATCCTCCGTTTAAAAATCTTCTGCATATTCCACCAGACTTTTATCCAAAAAGCCTTGACCTTTTTACATGTCCACCATATGTGAAAATATGTTGCCTCTTCATCACCACACCTCCAACATTTAGGCTGATAATTCGGATACATACTTGCAAGCTTTTTAGGATCTAGATGCCATCTATAAAACATTTTGTAAAAGTTCTCTCTTAGACTTTGAGCTTGAGTGAATTTTACATTCCTCACCCAGATCTTTTCCCACGTGTCCATTGTAATAACTTCCTGAATGTTTTGGGCCCATTTTATCATACAATCCTTAACAAGCTCTGTTTCTGAATCGATCTCTATCAATGCAAGATATATCCGTTTAATATGTGCTGGTCCTTGATTTCTAATTTGCTTTATCAAATTTTCATCAGTCGTTGCAAATCCATTTTTTTGGTCTTCTTTCCACCTGGCCTGTAACTGAATATATTGAAACCAAGTCTGAACAACCTTCTCTTCTCGCAAGAAACTATATGATTTCAAGCACCAAATATTCCTTTCCAAACTTAAAATTTCCTTGTAAGTAGTCTCATCATGTTTGAAACCAGCATGTATATTTTCTATTGCGTGTTTTGGGATTGCCCACAATGGTATCTTGCTGCTTAACTTATGTCTATACTTCTTCCAAACTCTCAGCAATGCCTGTCTTAAAATATGCATCCTAAACACAGTATCTACCTTCTTATCATACAACAAATATGCATGCCAGCCAAACAACAGATCATGGCCCTCAAGATTTAATAACCTCGATTGTGTCAAATTAATCCAATCACTTATTCCTACTAGTGCAGCAGCTTCATAATATAATTTAAAATTAGGCATTTTAAGGCCACCTCTCTCACGAGTATCCTGCATAATCTTAAGTTTAACTCGTGGCTTTTTCCCTGCCCACACAAATTTATTGATACCACGCTGCCATTCCTCCAAGTTAGAGTCTTTCTTAAGAATCGGTATCATTTGAAATAAGAATAAAAATTTGGGCAGGACATTCATTTTCACTGCTGCAATCCGTCCCAACAAAGACAATTGCAATTTTTCCCAACTCTCCAGTTCTTTTTGAATTTTCCCCCATAACTTTTCATAATTATTTTTATATAGCTTTGTATTAGAGGGCGACAAAATCACCCCCAAATATTTAACCCTTTTAACAATCTCAAATCCAGTTAATCCTTCTAGGAGAGCCTTCTGCGAAACTGTCATATTTCTAGCCAAAATTTTAGTTTTCTGTATATTTACTTTAAATCCAGAAACCTTCCCATATTGTGTTATTATCTCCATCAGGTCCACAACAGAGTTCTCTGGCTGGGTCACTGTAACAACCAGATCATCTGCAAATGCTCTCAATCTGTAATCCTGATCTCCAACTTGTATCCCCTTAATTTTTTCCGAATTCCGAATCTTAACCAATAATATCTCTAATGTTAATACAAATAACAAGGGCGATAGCGGACACCCTTGCCTTGTGCCCTTCTCAATATTACATACTGTTGTCAAACTATTGTTAACTATAATTCGGGCAGTTTGTTTTTGGTATAATGCCCTAATCGGTTGTAAAAATTTTTCCCCAAAATCCATTTTGTCTAAAACTTTCAACAAAAATTGCCAGTTCAATTGATCAAAAGCCTTTTCAGCATCTAAAAAGATTAGCGCAGCAGAGATCTGGTTGTGCCTTTCCAAAAACTCTAACACATCAACTATATGTCTCACATTATTTTTCATTTGTCTTCCACTAATAAACCCCGTTTGGTCCCCATGAATCACCTGTTGCAGAACCCTCATCAGTCTATTAGCCAAAACCTTAGCAAATATCTTATAATCTGTATTTAAAAGCGATATCGGTCTGTAATTTTTAACTAAAGTAGCATCCTGGTCTTCCTTCGGAATCAAAGAGATAAAAGCTGTTCTCCAAGACGGGGGCACCTTTCCCCCCCTCTGGATTGTCTGGAACAGTTCCTTTAACGGTTTTATCATCTCTAATTGTAAGTTTTTATAATAGGCCGCAGTCAAGCCATCAGTGCCTGGTGCTTTATCCACCTTCAGTTCCTTAATAGCTGTAAAAATTTCTTCTTCTGTAATCAGTTGGTTAATCCCCTCTTTTTGTACTTGCGTAAGAACCGGGATGCTAGCCTTCTCCAAATACGTATCAATATCTTTTGCATTAATGTCCTCTTTAGTATATAATTTCGAGTAAAAATCCACAAAGGCATCCTTAATAAGATTCTGTTGATACACAACCCTTCCTTTATACTCAATCTTATCTATATTAGATGCCCTTTGTTTTTTCCTCAGTCTATAAGCCAACCATCTGCCTGGCTTATTAGCATTGCAAAAAGTATTATGCCTAGCAAACCGCAGATTGGTCGCCACTTGATCAGCTATTAATTTATCAAATTGTCCTCGTAACAGTCTAATAGCCTCCTTGATCTTCACCTCCTCTGGGTTCAAAATCAAAGCCTTTTCTTTTTCCTTTATTTCATTCTCCAGTTCTTTCCTTCTAGTTTCCACTGCACGTCTATGTCTATTATTCATATATATCAACACCCCTCTCATATAGGCCTTGCTAGCATCCCAAACCATATCCATAGAGGTACCCTTATTCATATTCATCTCAAAAAAATCCTTCATCCGCTGTTTGCATTCTTCCACATTTCTCTGATTTCTAAACAAATTCTCATTTACGCGCCATGAGCGTCTATCTCCTCTTTCCTTATCAATCTCCAACCACACTGGACTGTGATCAGAGACAATTCTTGCGCAGATTTTCACCTTTTTAGTTCTCAAAAGAAAATCATTAGTCAACAAAATAAAATCAATCCTCGAAAAAGATTGGTGTCTATCAGAATAAAATGTATAATCCTTCTCCTGCAAATGTCTCTCACGCCAAATATCTCGCAATTCCAGGTCATCCTTCATTTCAAAAAAAGATTTAGGCAGTCTAGCGTGACTTGGAATGCGTTTAAAGGCTCCAGCCTTATCCAACTGTACATCCATAACTCCATTCCAGTCCCCCATAAAAATAAAGGATTTATAATCCAACTGGATAAGCTTTGTATGAAGTAAACTAAAAAAGTCAGCTTGTTGTTGATTTGGAGCATATAGTCCAACTAAAAGCGTCTTTTTACCTTCAAACAACAGCTCGATCATAACATATCTTCCATGCTTATCTGCTTCAATTAGGTCCGCTGTTAAGGCACTTTTAACATAAACAACCACTCAATTTTTCTTATTCTCTGCAGAAGCAACAAATTGCGTACCCAGCCTCGAGTTCAATAAATACTTTTGATCCAAAACTCTAATATGCGTTTCTTGCAGGCATATAACATCTATCTTAAATTGTTTTAAATATTGAAAAACTTTCTTCCTCTTCTGCGGTGAGTTTAGTCCATTAACATTCCAGGTTAAAAATTTAGTTGCCATGTATATCCCCGAAAAGCTCTTGGACCACAGCTTTGATAGGACTGGTTACTTTAGGCCGTGCTCCTCCCACAGCTTGGCTATGAATGCGTTGTGAAGAATCTGAAGACTTTTGCTGATCTTGTTCTTTTATTTTCTTTGCTCGTTTTAAAGCAGCACGCGTCACTCTTTGCTCTCTAGGATCATCCAAAGAGATTGTAGCTTGATCTCCTCCAGCACCATTTTCCTCTGTTTCCTCCTCTTGTTGTTCTTCTTCTCCAGATCCCTTTCCAGCTTCCAGGAGCGTTAATGGGGTTGCTTTTAAGACATTATTGTAGAAATCACGTGCTTGTTTCACAGTAATCAGCCTATACCTTTTACCTTCATACATCACCATCAGCCCCTCTGGAATCTCCCATCTGAACCTTATATCTCTTTGCTTGAGCTCTTGCACAAGAAATGTATAGTCCTTTCTTCCCCTTAAAATCCTTGGAGGAATTTCTTTTAAAACCAAGACTTCTTGTTCAGCAATCACAACCTTAGCATCATAGGCAGCTTGTATAACTTGATCTCTAATTTCTCTTTTTGCAAAATAAACCACCACATCTCTAGGCAAATTTCTCTGCCTGGCAATCCATGAATTCACCCGAAACACTTTATCCATAGCTGCTCTTATTTCAGATGCTGGCTGGTTCAATACCCCTTCGAGAGCCTCAGAGATCAGCTGCTTTAAATCTTCTTTAACATTCTCTTTTAAGCCTCTAATTCTGACAGCAAACTGCATCTGGTAATATTGGGCATGGCTTAACTCCCTTTCCAACTTGCCTCTTTCAATTTCATTCTCCCGTGCTTTTACTTCTAGTATAGCATTCCTTTGAGCCAAATCATCCACTTTTTCATCTAAATCTTCCACACATTCCGCCACTTTATGCACTGAAGTCAAAATGTCTACCTTCATCACGCTGTACTTCTGTTCCATCCTCTCTTCCATTCTTTCCTCAAATTTCTCCAATTTCTCCTCCATCTGTGCAAATTTATCAGCAATTGATTGATTAATTGATTCCAAAAGTACCTGGGCATGTTTATCCAAGGCATCTTGCAAATCCTTCGATGTCAGCACTTCAGGAGGGTGCAATGCCTGTAGTGATGATTGTTGCACCGGCGAGGATCCTCCACTCCGAAGAGTTTTAGAGGGAGGTTTAGCCGCCATCTTTTAATCCTCAATTATGACGCACTTTCAATTAAAGTTTAAAAAGTCCAACAAGTTAGAGAGTACAGTAAAATAGTCCTCTTCACCTTTTCCTCTTGTACCGCTCTGCCTGCTCCTTTAAATCATAGTCCTTTCTTCAGGCAGGGATGGTTCGCAGACGCCTGGCTCTGCTCCAGGAAGTTCGGAGCAGAGACGACGGCCAGCTGGGAGCAACCCAGGCTTCGGGGGAGTTCGATCCTTCAGCCGCCCAAGCTCCAAGCTCAGGCGGCCTCGGAGAACTCTACCCCTACCTGGGGCCTCACCCCCTCCTCTTCTCCCGAGGAGGGGGCTTCAATTTCGCCCGAACAGCTGATCGGCGCTGTTTCGGGCGAAAAAACAAACAGCTGAGCCGCGGGCAGCCAGGGGAGGCTGTCTTCGGCGCCGCGCCGCCACCGGAAGTCAAGAATAGTTTTCTTATCATCATTCTGTCTTTGTTAACTTTAGGGCAAATTGATTACAAGCCCGAGTCAGTAAGATAGCATATTCAAGTAGCAGAGATGAAATAATGTGAAATGTACATATCAATCCATATTTTTAAGCAATAGCTTGATGAAGAAGTCATAGTAACTTGGTTCACACATAATGCAAATTCCTAAGTGCAAGCCATATTATTATTATTATTATTATTATTATTATTATTATTATTATTATTATTTATTAAACTTATATACCGCCCTTCTCCCGTAGGACTCAGGGCGGTTCACAAGGTTTTTTAAAAAACAATACAACAATTACAAAAATTAAAAACAATTAAAATGATTACATTAACCTTGAATACATAAAAATCCCAATTAGAATCCAATTAAAACCCCAATTAATACTCTCAGTCCAGGCCAGAAAGCTCAAAGAGCCAGGTGTTCAGGTCCCGGCGGAATGAGCGAAGGTCAGGGGCAGTCCTAAGCTCTACAGGCAGCTGGTTCCAAAGGGCAGGTGCACCCACAGAGAAGGCCCTCCCCCTGGGTATTGTCCACCGGCAATCTTTTACCGGCGGTACCCTGAGAAGACCCTCCCTGTGGGAGCACACAGAACGAAGGGAGCTTGATGCCGGCAGCAGGTGCTCCCTCAGATATCCCGGACCCAAGCCATTTAGGGCTTTATAGGTCATCACATATATCTCAGGTTTATTTCTTATATCTCTCAGGTGTTTTATGACAACAAGCAAATCACAAACGTGTATTTGCATTTGAATAACTACCGTTATATGATTTTCTATAGTGGTATTATGAAATACCAGATGGGGGGGTGTGCTGCCACCACGTGGCTGTTTTGGGAAATTATACATTATGCTAATTTTGGTCAGCCAAACCCCTCCTACCCTATGACATATTTCCTCCTTCTCCTGATCATGTGCCTTACACCCCGCCCCTTCTGGGATAGACTTCCTCCTTCTTCTCCCTGGGGACTCTCCTCCTCCATAACCGGCAGACACACATGCTCCTCCATGACCAGCAGACACACGTGCAGACACTGAGTCGTTACTGTCTTTTGACCTTGGAATACCGTCCATACATCATCTGTCTACACCTTGTCTGCTGTAATCTCATCTGCATGCAAATAAAGGTATTTCTGGATGATCAAGGTATTTCATGAGTTCTGCTATCTGGAAAGTTGTTAATAGTGATAACATCTGCTTATACAGACCAGCACAGGGAAGATCCTGTTTCTGGATCAAACTGCTGTATTGTGATTGATCCCTTTGTTAAGATAACAAAGGGATCAATCACAATACAGCAGTTTGATCCAGAATAACAACAATCCATATTCTTACAGATTTATGCAGAGGGGCTAACCCTAACCCATTATAACCAACATCTTGATTTTTTTACTCCCCTCTCCCCAGCTTTCCCCACTCCCAGTAGATGCCTCTGGTTGGAGAGCAATTTTCTTTCATTTGTTCCACCCACCACCCAGGATGACTTCCTCTAGATATGATAGTTGCTAGCACTTCATGGAACCAGGAAAATCTTGGCAAATACTCAAAGCTGTCCATTTTAAAGTGCACAAGAAAACAACAAGCAAAACATTCCCTCTTGGAGCTACAGGCTGAACTATCACTCCACTATTTGGCTAAAAATCAGGAACACCACTGCATTTACTTGGCAGGGTCACTGAATTAATAACCAAATGCTTTTCAGAGAGATGCACTCTAGTTACTATATTGGAATGAAAAAGTGGTACATGTATGCATGTATCAAGCCTTTACAACGGTTCCACTATATCAGGAATTTATCAATCTCCTTCTAACAAAGATTGCCCCACGCAAAAGCCCAGGGCCCAATTATTGTACTTCTGTAATTGAATATGTGAATTCCAGTGGCACTGGCACATTTGAGTGACAGTACTTTTGCTTCACACTGATATCCAAGGCAATAGCCCCATCTCCAAGATGGCCTCTAGATAACACAAGCAATATAAATGGCAATTTGCTGAGGAAATCATTTTGTTGAAGCTGACTGGGTTATACCCCAGAAAGCCCTAAACACAAACACAACATGCCTGAGTCTGATCAGTGCACTTTGCCAACACCTGCTGACGTGCATAAATGTTGAAACAGTGTTAGCAGCTGTGACAAACTCTTTCTAGCAGTTGTCTTTACAGAACTATGATGACTTTTTCTCAAAGGTCCTTGTCAATTCTCATTCTCTAGAGGTTCTGAACTTGTTGGCAGGGCTTAAATTTCTCTTCACAACATGCATTAGAGAGAGAATCACTATTATTATGAATGTATCCAGCTGAGGATAAAATTACTTTGGCAGTTTTTCCTGTCTTACAATTTTATCCAGGGGCTTTGTGTCTATGTAGATTCTCAGTCATCCAGGTCATGGTTGTCCCAATGGTGCTTTTTCAAGAGGCAACTGGACATTACTGATTTTCTTTAAAGATGTTTCACTTCCCAACCAAGAAGCTTCTTCAGCTCTGACTGGATGGTGGGGAATGGAAGGATTTATATTCCTTGCAGATAGCTGGTCTTTTGCATTCTTTTACAGAGTCATTGAGGCCACTTGGAAGTTTATCTATGTCCTCAAGGTCACTTGAGTGGTGCAAATGGGTGTGGAGCCTTCTTGGAACTGCTGAAAGGACTGTGTTGTAGACTCGAGATAGATGATGCAGTATCCATCCCCCTCTGTTGAGAGAAGGTTGATCAATTTTGACATAAATGGCCTCTTTGACCCCTCTTTCAAACCTGCGGTACTCTCTGTCTAAAATGTGGACTTTGGTGTTTTCAAAAGAGTGGCCTTTGTTTTGCAGATAGACTACTGAATATTGTCCTGATGGGTTTGTTCTCCTATGTTGTGCCAAGTGTTTATGCTTTGTTTCCCCAATGTACAGATCTGCACATGTCTCACTGCATTGTACTGCATATACCAGGTTGCTCAGTTTGTGTCTGGGTGTTCTATCCTTGGGGCGGACCAATTTCTGCCTTAGTGTGTTCTTGGGTTTAAAATGTACACATATGTTGTGTTGGCTGAAGATCCTCCTGATCTTTTCAGGATGTAATGCAACGTATGGAATGAAAACAGTGCTTCATTTATTGTTCTCTTCTTTATCTGTTGTCCAGGGGCTGTGCTGTTGTTGTTTTTTATGTCATTGAATGAGTGGCTGTTCTCCTTTCTCTTACTAACTAATTGCCTTTAATTTGCTAATATCATTCATAGCAAATATAGTCCTGTTTCTCAAAGAGTTAGGAGATGTGATCCATTCCTATTATTGTATCAATGTGAAGTAATATTTAGCCGGTGTGGCTCCCTATCACTGCTATGCAGGGTTGAGAGAAGTTGCAGATTTGTTACTTGTTGCATCTGAACTTTTAAAGGGCAGAAAAGCAATTGCGGCATTGTCACCCAATCTATGGGTGGTTAGTTGATTTTGAAATCAGAAACTAACAGTAGTGCTGTTTTTCTTGTGCAAATTTATGTTCATATCAGGATACAAAATCAGTTTGCACACATCCTTCAGGAATGCAAATAATAAGCAGATATAGAGCAATCTTCTCCAAACTTGTGCCTTCTCTAATCATGGGACTTCAGCTGTAATCATCAGCAAGTATTGCCAAAAGAGCAGAAATCCAACTCATGTGGACAACTGTCCATTGGGAAAGACTGGTATAGATATCCTTTCCAATGGATTCACTTTCACATTCCTCTTCATTCTCTTGTGACTGCTAATCCCAAATTCAAGCCTGTACAAAAGTGCCCATCACTGCTACATTTTGAATAGCACACCTAAATTTGCATATATTCAAAATTTATTTTTTTACTAATTTCAGTTCCCATCTAATGCCTATGATACTATATGCAGACCTAAAATATTTGTTTTTCTGCCCTCCCTTAGTGAACTTTACAAATCCACTTTTTACTAATTTTTTAGTTATGATAATTTAAACCTGTACAGTGGTAGCAGTCTTGCTAGAGCAGAAATTCTGAAACATGCTCTTTTTAAAAATCTCTTGATTATGAAATTCATTTCATAAGGGACTGACTGGCTAGAGTACTGACTGGCTAGAAAATGAAATAAACAATTTCATGAAGAAACAGAGGAGAGTAGGCTGCTTCCAAAAATATCATAGTCCAGGAAGAACCTTAAGTTTATGAACTAGCTCAATAAATAATCTATATACAAAAGCTGGAATAACTTGCTTTATGGATGAACTGCTATATAATATTTTCCCTCAGCTTGGTGCCTCCACTTTCTGTAACTAACCTTCAACCTATTTGCAGCCCAAACATTTTGAGAACATCTGGTGGGGAGCTTCTGATGGGGAGTGTGGATCTGAGATGTGCATATCTTTTCATTGCTGATGTTTCTTTCCTTCTTTTCACAGGGAACTGAATGGAAACAATATCACTCGGATCAGTAAACATGACTTTGCTGGGCTGAAGCAGTTGAGAGTTCTGTGAGTGATTTTCCCCCAACAACATAATCACCTTGTTCCCTTCTCTGTCTCAGTATCACTCAAAGTTTATGCCAGGTGTTCCCTTTAGTTGATAGTGGCCCTAGTTCCATAAGAAGATTGGTCCCTGCCTCAAGGAAGATGTATACTCATATATAAAGAAACAGGACTTCCACTTACTAGTTTAATAAGTGTGCCCTTTGTCTTCCTGTTTTCCCTGTTTTTCCCTTTTAACTTCTGATTCTTGTGTCATTTTTATAGGCAGCTGATGGAAAACCAGATCAATGTGGTGGAACGAGGAGCGTTTGACGACATGAAAGAATTAGAGCGACTGTGAGTGTCTCAGGGCACTGGATGTGCTATGAAAGCTGGTGGTGGGGAAAATGCCAGAGAACAAAAAAAAAAGAGATGCAATTTCCCAACATATACGTCCATTTTTTCTTTTCTACTAAACCATGCATTTACAAGCACGAGTTAGGGTTCCCATTGGACTTCCTGATCCTTGATAGATTAGAAGTGGAATTAAGCAGAGATATGAAGAATACACCTTATGGTCAAAGGCAATCAATTCCATTACTTAGATCAAGAATAACTTCTCTTTGCCCCTACCCTCCTGCTCATATGAGCAGATGGTGCAAGATCTATGTGTTTTTACACTCATCTTGAACAGCTTGGCTGGCATTTGTACCCAGATGCTTCTCAATCTGTTTGCCATTCTTTTCAGGTCCAAAATAATTTTCAGCAAGAAGTATCCAATCAGGAACAGGGCACAGACCTGTCTCGGCAACATCTGCATGTTTTCTTCACAGCAACTGTAAAAAAACACCACTTTAAAACTTACTGTTTCTCTCCTGGTACCAACTCTGCCACCCTCAGAAAGCTAGAACAGTCCCAGTGCTATGTTGACTGATGTCCAATATCCTTAGAACCTGTCACCATTTAAGTTGATAGTTCTTCTTGTAATATAGATATGCCATATCTATATTATCATGGAAAATGGTAAAGTGCCATGGACAATGAAAGGTTTCTGTTGACTTCTGGATGGATTTTCTGTGTCACATTAGCCCTTTCCCTTATTTCTGTACTGTTCTACACCCCACCCCACCCCAATGATCCTGTAGGGAAAAAAAATCTCCCTCCATGGTACTATTCTATGACTCAGTACCTGACTTGCTCTTGCATCATTAATATTCTCTGCTCTTCAGTCTTGATAATAGTCCAAATATATATATTTAAAATACACGTGCTTTGCAACCAGAGTAATAAAATTAAAACTATGCATGTACATAGACATGCTATGGTGTATATATTGAGTATTTCTATTTACAATATTTGGTCATTAACTTTTTCATCAATTATTTTCAGCTAAATCTGCAAAACACATGTTGACGCTAACAGAGTAATTTGTCAAAAAGTATGTCAAAAACAGAAAACTATGAGACTCTGACATTATGAAATGAGTAGAAAACCACGATGTTTTAGAATTTTAATCTGAATCCAGCACTATTTTATGGCATAAAATATACACAGGATAAAAATATATACATATACATACACACACACACACACACACACACACACACACATATATATATATATATACATATATATATATTAATACAATTCAAAAGTACTTATTCAACAAACATGTTGTCTGAGTTTATCATTCATTAATACAAACTGAATTCCTAATCCCTTATTCCTTTCTCCAGCCATTGATAAAATAAGTCCCAAGTTTGAAAGGATTCTGTTTCTTCTTTTTTTTCCAACCTCAGAGTAAGTCTGTCCATTTCTGCACAATCTAGTATTTTTTTAAATTATTTCTTCCTCTGGTGGTATTTCTTCATTTTTCCAATATTGTGTGACTATGATTCTTGCCACTGTTATTACATGTAAGATCAAGTATATACTTTGTTTGTCAAGCTTTTCTGGCATTATACCTATTAAGAAAAGTTTAGGTTTAAAATCTACATGTTTTCCCAACATCTTTTCTAGCCAAGTATGTATTTTTGTCCAATATCTCTTCGCTTTAACACATGTCCACCATACATGGTAATAGGTACCTGACTTGTGATTACATTTCCAACAACTATCTGACATATTTTTAAACATTTTTGCTAGTCTTGCTGGTGGCAAGCACCATCTGTAAAACACTTTATATAAGTTTTCTTTGTAAGAGGTTGACATTGTCAGTTTATAATTTCTTTCCCACAAGTTTTGCCATTTCTCTAAGTCTATATTGTATCCAAAATTCTTTGCCCATGTTATCATTGTTTCTTTTACTTGTTCATTTTCCATTTTCAAATTCAATAAGAAGTTATACATTTTCTTAATTAGTTTCTCATCAGAGGTTAATAATATCTGATCAAACAAGATCTGTTTTTTATAAAATCCATACAATTTAACATCTTTATTATATCTCACTTGCATTTGTAAATATGCCCACCATGATAGATCAATACCCTGATTTTCCATCTCTTGTTTAGATTTTAAATTCCCTTCAGAGTTTAGAATATCTTTATATGTCCATATTTTTTCAAGACTGATTTAATTTGGATGTATAAATGCTTCCAATGTTGAAAGCTATCCTGGAATTTCCAAGTATATTTTACATTTTATTTTTCCCATGTTAGTAATAATGCATTTCTAATATAGTGGTTTTATTATTTTATTTATTTATTTATTTATTTATTCGGTTTATATACTGCCCTACTCCCGAAGGACGCAGGGCGGTTTACAAGGCAAAATTTAAAAACAATACAATATAAAATTAAAATAAAATTAAATAAAGTCTAGCCCCAAAAATTAAAATCACAATTTAAAAACATTAAAACCCCTCAGTCCAGACCAGATAACTCAAAGAGCCAGGTTTTTAGGTCCCGGTGAAATGAACAAAGGTCGGGGGCAGTCCGGAGTTCCGTTGGCAGTTGATTCCATAGGGCAGGCGCGCCCACAGAGAACGCCCTGCCCCTGGGGATCGCCTGTCAGCAATCCTTGACTGGCGGTACCCTGAGGAGGCCCTCCCTGTGGGAGCACACAGGACGATGGGAAATTGACGCTGGCAGCAGGTGCTCCCTCAGATAATCCGGGCCCATGCCATTTAGGGCTTTATAGGTCATCACCAGCACCTTGAATCTCACCCGGAGGGCAACTGGAAGCCAATGCAGCTCGCAGAGAAGAGGTGTTACATGGGAGTATCGGGAGACTCCCATCACAACTTGCTCAGCTGCATTCTGCACCAGCTGAAGCCTCCGAGTGGTCCTCAGGGGCAGCCCCATGTAGAGAGCATTGCAGTAGCCTAGCCGGGAGGTCACGAGCGCATGGGTGACTGTGCGTAGGGCATCTCGGTCCAGATAGGGCCGTAACTGGCGCACCAGGCAAACCTGGGCAAAAGCCCTCCTGGCCACGGTTTTGAAAATATTTATGAATTTTATTTTTCCCATACCATAGGAAAGCGGGACAATTGAGTTGTAGGTCATGTCCCTCCAAATACAACAACCTTTTATTTCTAAGAGTTATCCATTCTTTTACCCATGTTAGTATTGATGCTTGATAATATAAAACCCATTCTGGCAAACCAAAACCTCCATTTTCCTTAGCTTCTTGTAACATTTTCAATTTAATTCTAGCTTTCTTTTCTTGCCAAATAAAATTTAAAATTAGACAATTTAAGTCTTCAAAGAATTTTTTTCTCCAGTTTTTTAAGCATCGTTTGAAATAAAAACAATATTTTTGGTAATATGTTCATTTTTACTGTAGCAATTCTTCCTAAGATCAACAATTACACATTTTTCCATTTTTTCTAAGTCAAGTTTTATTTGATTCAGTAATTTTATATAGTTATCTTCTTTTATCATTGAACATGTTGCTGTCAAGTATATTCCCAAGTATTTGACCTTTGTGAGTATTTGTAATTCTATTTTTTCTGACTTTTTTTTGTTCATCTGTAAGATTTTTAACTATCACTTTAGTTTTGTCTCTGTTTATCTTCAGTCTTGCTACCTCTCCAAACTGTTCTATCTTTTCCAATAATTTAGGAATCATCTCTAAAGGTTCCTCTAGGACAGGGGTGTCAAACTCAATTTCATTGAGGGCCGCATCAGCATTACGGTTGCCCTCAGGGGGCCGGGTGGGTGTGTCCAGGGTGGGCGTGGCCTACTGGGTGGGCGTGGCTAGAGTGCGTATGGCCTACTGGGTGGGCATGGCCAGCTCTACATTGTTCGCATCAAGGGTGCCTATGGGGGTCTGGGCAGGAGTGGGACAGATCTGAGGGTCTCTGGCAGAAGGAGGGTGTCTGGGCCAAAGCCAAGGCAGTGGGGGCCGTTCCCTCACCATTTCCAGGATGGCTTCGCGGGCCACATGAAACCACTTCACGGGCCAGATCTGGCCCCCGGGCCTTGTGTTTGACATGTCTGCTCTAGGATGAATACCAAGTCATCTGCAAATGCTTACAATTTATAAGTTTCACCTTTTATTTCTAGTCCTTTAATTTCTGGGTCTTGTCTAATATTTCTATTTAAAACTTCCAAAGTTAAAATAAATAACAATGGAGATAGTGGACATTCTTGACTTGTGCCTACTAATTATTCTTAAGAAGGCTTTGAAGCTTCTTTGCAAATATAATAGGATTTTCTCACAGCAGCACTGATGGGTGGGGATGAGGATGTCCAAAGAAGCAAGACAGCAGATGCAGTTTCACACAATTCAAATCTTACCCCTTTTGTAGAACTTGGATTGTAAAACTGTGTTCACCAACTGGCCTATGTAGGCTATGCTATACATGTCTAACTTAGAGATGCTATGGAACCAGTGCTTAGATTATCAGAGGAAAAGGAAAATCTTGGCATCTGTAATGGCTATTTCCCCATATAATTGGAGTATTTAGTGGAAATTACTAGCTTTGAAGGCATGAGATACATTGAAGGTTATACTGCATCACTGGTAAAGTAGGATATTTTATTGTAGATAAAATATCTACAATATCTTGCCTAATGTTCATATTTTATTGCACATATCTGCATCCATTTGCATAGAAAGATTGATAAATATGGACTAGGAAAATTATTTTTTTAAGTTCATGGAAGCATTATTCTATTCTAGCCCTAACATTTTGAAGATATCTTGCAGAAAACGGACCAAAAAAATTGAATTGCAACTTGTAGTCAGTACTATATCATCCCTGGGTTGAGGAAGACCACCTGTATCTAAATGTATCTGTGAATGCTTATGATGACTTCTTTTTCCACCCTCCATTTCTCTAGACGGCTAAATAGGAACCAGCTACACACTTTGCCAGAGCTCCTCTTTCAGAATAACCAAGCATTGTCACGGCTGTAAGTAATGTACTTCATTTTGTTCATAGCTTGTTGTGTAATGTTTTGCAACTTGTTCTGAAAAATCATGGTGAATTGGCGCTGCCATTCATTCAGGCATTTAAGCTGCTGGGTGTCAGTACCATGACTCAGATGAATTATGCTGGCAAGTACACTAATGCAGTGTGAATCCTTGGGTGTGATTGTGTTTTGTAGTTGTTGAATAAGAAACAGATAAAGTTTGTCCAGTCCCTACCTATAGATGTTGTACTACCTATATTAATGTGAACATACTATAGTTCATATATAAATACTGGTACTATGTGCTGAATTTTACCAAATGATATTTTAGGATAATAGCTGAGATATGAAAGTTGATTGGTAACATTGTCCCAATTGTTCAGTTGGCTGTATTTCTACAGGAATTTTTGAAGCAGTCTTAAACTTCTGGTTGGTCAGCAAATTAGGCATTGATTAAGTATGAAAATTGGGACAGGCAGAGTACTAGCTACAAAGGAGCTCCATTGCATATCCATATCCAGATACTCAAGTGCTGAAGATACAAAGGAAGGAATAATTTCACATGCTGCACAGATGTACCTCGGTTGAAAGGATATTACAATTATGCCTCTTGCTAAACTGATATTAATACATTTTAGCAGCATAGTATTTGTATACATGTATGACTCTTTGTGTCCATTACTATGAAGTATTTTCCAAAATGTTTCAGATGAGGAATTCATGAATGAGAATTGGATTTCTATCTTGCAGGATTAAATGCTAATTTAAATATTTCATGTTCCTCATTAAGCAGATATGTAATTTTTTTGTTTCAATTTTTAATTGTCAGGAGCTAGAAAAGAGAAAAAGTGGACATACCTTTTTTTTAAAAAAGTAGCTGTAAATAGATTAAAGGCAAAATGTACAAATGTAAAAAAAATCCCTATACATTTGTATCCCAAATTGTTGTCCTAAAATGTTTAAACTTCAATTTGTTGGTGAAGCATCTTTATCATTATTGTGTTTCTGTATAGCTTTTCTAAATGCAAATGTAGCAATAAGTTATATAATATGTTTGCTTCTATGATTGTTAACTATTAGCAAATCATAACATCATGCAAGTGGGGAGCACCTGCTGAGGCTCATTATCACATATCGGAAGGATGTGAAAAGAGCTTCTGGCAAAGCTTTTAAATCAGAAAATCCACTTATATAATTAGAGAGTGCATCCTCTCCAGTTACTGAAGGCAAGAGCAGAAGTAGAAATATTAGGTGGTATTGAGCCAAAGTGGAAGCAAGAAGATGACATCGGCTATGCATAAGCTTTGGATTTTTCAGAATTTCAAGAATGGCTGACTACAGTGGCTGTGTTTGTATAGCATGCTGCACTAATCTGTTGGGGTAGATGACTTATCTGGGGACAAACCAGCAAATCATCAGTGGATCTCAGTTGGATTTTTTTTTAACCTGTTGGTGAAAAACTGAAAATTCCACAGTGATCTCATTGCAGAGTGCTTTAGTTTCCCAGTCCTCTTTGGCTCACATTTTTTGTTGGATTGGCATCTTTATCAAGGAACTCAAGGAATTTTTTATACTCCTTTCCTCACAACAATTTAGTGGGGTACTGGTCTGTATTGGGAGAAACTGACTGGTTGAAAATGAGCTCCTATGCACCTGAGGGCAGGGGATCAACAATCTGAGGACCCAGATTGTTGGGGGCAATAAGCTGACTTTGTAAAAATGCCGCGCCCTGAGTCTTCGGAGAAGGGCGGGATATAAATGAGATTAAAAATAATAATAATAAAAAAATAAACCCACCAGAGATGGTGTCCTTAGAAAAATCCTAGTCTTCAGGGTTGCTTTTGGCTTGCATCTGAGTGGAGGCAGCCAGAAGGCAGAAGTATCTCAAGTAAACTAAGATCACCAAAGCTAAGCTGCAGAAATCTGGATTACCATAGAAAATAGGCATGGCGAGTCACTTTGCTGTTATATTATGGTTGTCCATATTTTTACAGGCCAGATATGGTAGCCCAAATTTAACTCCAAACAATTTTGTGTCCAGCTTGAGCTAAAATCCTGTTACGTTGTTGACTGGGTTTCATGTTTATGAACTAAATCAGCACATCATTTGAATCCAGCTGATAAATTATTTCATTTTTTTCTGTTTCCTTTCTCCCTTCCCATTCCATTATTTCTTCTGTGCTATGTTTTTCTTTTCATTTTTTTCCACAACATATACTTGAATAAAGAGTATTCTTTGTACCTTAGGATGGAATAGGAGTTTTTAATAAGTAAAATTGATACTTTGAATGATTTGTAACTTGCCCAATTACACGTGTATGTATGTTTAGGCCATATTTAGGACTTCTCAGGGGAAAAGGTTATTGAAATCAGAACTGACTATTGATAAATTTTATTTTTATTACATTTTTATTGTCTGAAAATGTTTGTAAAAAATTGAATATCAGAGTTGCTTACATAGCATGTATGGTGCCAGGGTGCCCATAAATACTTTCCTTACATTTTTAAAAATGTAATTATTAAAAAAGAAAAAAATGGAAGACAGATATTTTATAAGTGCATAGTATTTAGTTCTGATATTACCTCTGAAGCTCATAATGGCAACAGAGTCATTCTTAGGAAACTAAAATGCTTAAGCCCAAGCCTTTGAACCTAAGTGTAGTCATCTAAAAAAGAAAAAACTTGGGCTGAGATAATAGAAATCATACTGAGTAGGAGGAATAGAGGGAATAATAGGACTCAACCTGGCTGAAGAAAGAAAGCCAAGCTATCAAGGAGAGATTTGCTTCCGCCCCCCCGCCCCCGCTCCAATTTCCCCTACCTTTTAAGAAGCACCAAATTGATTCCTATGGAATGCCAATTTGGCCTGGTAATAGGGGCTTCGGTCTCAGGGACAAGTGGGGAATGGGAGGGGGAGATATGCAATCGTTTCCCACTGCAGTCCAGGACTTGCTTCTCATCTAGATGGAAGATCTTAAGAATGAGTATGAAAGGAAGTACCAAGGAGATGGTTTCCTCTGTTTTGTAAGGAATTATATAAAAGGACAAGAGCAAGGGTAGGTCTGTGCTAGCTCTCTAAAAAGCTTGGTTTCTGAGGCAGCCGTTGCCAAGGTAGCTGATTACTTGATTTGGCTCACTGCCATTGGCCAATGACTTTCCTCCTCCAAGTTTTTAGACAGTTGCCCACTGTTGTTGGACAGTATCCTTCTCATAAATAAAGCCATAGCCATTTCTAGATTTATGAGGGGATCAGTACATGTACATGTTGTGAATGGATTAAGCCTTTCCACACATATCTCTGTGTCCAAATCCTCCATTCTGTTCCAGCTGGATCTAGCTGACTTTCATCTTTTTTTCATGTTAGAATACATCTTTCAAAGTAGATTATATCTTACAGTATCCTTCATGTTTCTAAACTTCATTATGTCTTCAAGGATTTCTGGAGAATACAAATTGTAAATCAAAGCTACATAGGATTGTATTGTATTTAAGAGGATTTTTCTGTCTTCTGTTTGTTGTAATGGTGCATATGTTTGCTCCGAACCTAAAGCTTATGGGAATGCAAATGGCTGTATGAGCTAAGGACCTGCGTGCATTATTTCTGGTGGTGCAATGTATTTTTAAATGTTATGGAATTTTACATATCTTAAATTTCTTCTCAATGCATTGAAGTATTTTATTTGTTTATAGGTTACCCATTTCATTTTGAAAATGAGCAGCATGGAGCCACTGACAATCAGCCAATTTTGTTATTTATTGCTGTAGAATAACTGTAAATTTCAATGGTCTTTAGGTACAATCTGAGTATTTATAACATAACACAGAAATTAGATCAGAAAGAAACATCACACAAAATTTCTGAAATATAGGTTTATTTTTTTCAATTGTGGTGTTAGCAATTGTATCAAAACTGCTAACACCACAGTGGATTTTCTGCTCCCTTTTGTTTAGCTTTAACTTGAATTTAAAACTTCTTCATTTGATAGAGGCTACCAAATAAGAATAATATTATATAAACTTCACTCTCCAACTTTAAGGAATTTATAGAACAGCAGATTCACTGAGTTGCCTGGATAAGTTTGCCTTGGCTGTCCTTAGTGTCAGGGGTCCTTGGCGCTCTCTGAGCCTGCTTGTTTTCTTGGAGACATTTCATTATCCAAACTAGGTAACATCATCAGTGCTAGTTGTTACCTAATTTGGTAATGAAACATCTGCAAGAACATCTGCAAGAAAACAAGAAAGCTCAGAGAGCACCAAGGACCCCTCATTTCAACCCTGAGCTACAAATATTCTTCTTTATTAGTATCTTAGTGTCATTTTGTATTATAATGAAAATATTGTGATAACCAATTTATTTCTATTTTATTTCAAAGTGGAGGAAGGGGGGGAGGCAATCTAAATTAGCAAGTAATCCATGGTGTCAACTAGCATGCAAAACATTTTTCCCCTCGGTTTGTTCCTAATATTTTTGTGTACTTTTTGATTATTATATTTCCCCACACTAACAAATTAATGAAGTAGAAAAAAGATCTGCAGGCAGGAAATTCTATTTTAGGACATCTAATAGAATTAGAATTAGAATAGCAGAGTTGGAAGGGACCTTGGAGGCCTTCTAGAATCTAATCCAACCCTCTGCTTAGGCAGGAAACGCTATATCATTTCAGACAAAATGGTTGTCCAATCTGTTCGTAAAAACTTCCAGTGTTGGAGCATTCAAAACTTCTGCAGGCAAGTTGTTCCACTGATTAATTGTTCTAACTGTCAGGAAGTTTCTCCTTAGTTCTAGGTTGCTTCTCTCCTTGACTAATTTCCATCTGTTGCTTCTTGTCCTGCTTTCAGGTGCTTTGGAGAATAGCTTGACTCCCTCTTCTTTGTGGCAACCCCTGAGATATTGGAACACTGCTATCATGTCACCCTTAGTCCTTCTTTTCATTAAACTAGACATACCCAATTCCAGCAACCATTCTTTAAGTTTTAGCCTCCAGTCCCCTGATCATTTTTGTTGCTCTTTGCACTCTTTCGAGAATCTCAACATTTTTTTACATCATGGTGACCAAAACTAGATGCAAATAGTGAACAAACACACAGTTACTTTTTAAACACGTTCTCATTTTTCTTTGCATTGCTGTCCTATAATAAGTCTATGTGATCACTAAAAGTTGACACCAACTTGACAGCATGTAATCATTCAACCTAAAATAAGAAAGATAGGCAAAGCTTCCAGAATATGGATGAGATATGTGGGCTTAAGACATTTAACAATGTGGCCTTTGTCATTATTAAAAACTCCCTCTCTGTGTGGATATGGTTCAAAAGGTAATTAAATAACTATTAATGATGCCCAGACTTCAACAATTGTTGTCATGTACATTCTTTTGAAGCCATGGATATTTTTCACATTTTTACTGAAGAGTTTGAAAGATTTTGTTTCTAATATGAAAATTATCTGTGAGACATATTCTTATAATTGGAGAGGGAGGTTAATTGTGTTGACAGTAGTAAATAGGATGAGGTTAGCTGTGACTCTGATGGAGTAAGACTTCACTGTACTGTATGGCAGCTTCATCAGTAATATGATATAAAACAATATAATATTTCTGCACTTCCAGAATTATGATAATATTTGCCAAGAAGAGATAGGGAAACTATTAAAACAAGCAAATTAATACTGCTTTTAGTAATACTAGTAATAATAATAATAATAACACAAAAAATATATACACAGTTGATGGAAAATATGTTGCTATAATAGAATCATACAATATGTATGAGGGGCATTGTTGAGCTGAAAACCTAGAATAGGTTTTTTTTAACTTTCCAGATTTGTGAGTAGCACAATTTTCTGCTTCTCCTTCTGTCTTTATTTTATGGTACACATAAGCCTTAATATGTATGAGTTGGGAGGCAAATGAAAAAAAAGAAAGAAAGAAAGAAAGAAAGAAAGAAAGAAAGAAAGAAAGAAAGAAAGCTCAACATAATGAAATATTGATATCCTATCATGGTACTTGCTATTTTCATGGTGGAATGGAGTATGGCAAAGTCCAGTCTGAGCACAAAGAAGAATTGCAACCAAATCACTATCACCCTTAACTTGGCTGTGTGTAAAACACTCTGAGGGCAGTTAAACCTTGTGTAATTCTAACAACTAGTTGTCACTGTACTCTTTATTAGACTCATTTTAAACTTTTGCAAAGCTTGGCAACTTCTCAAGACACTTCAAAGGACAAGCAGATACTGGTTTAACTGTTAACAGTTGCTGCCAAGAAACCACTTAGATGGATGGGAAGAGATTCCTAGCATCTCTGTGACATTACTTTTCATAGATGTAACCATGACAACCTGGTTTTCAACTTGTTTGATATTCATTATGTATTATGTATTCTTTGAGTATCAATGTGCAACACATAGGGAGAGGGCTCCCATTAATTGATGTCTATTTCATTCTGCTGCATGACTTTTTGTTGCAGACAGGTGAAGGAGAAAAGTAATGAATTTATTTTCTCTCTGTCAAAAAACTGTTTTATAAAAGGACTAAAGGAAATGTGGATTAATGGTCAAGACAAAAATATATAGATTATGAATAATAACCTACATTTCAGATCACCTACTTTGTGACAGTTTGTGGATAAACAGACATTTCCTCTACAAAATATATTCTTTGCTAACTAAAGTTGTGTTTCAAAGCACTATGATAGTTTTTGTTCCTCTTCATGTAAGCAATTAAGAAACACAGGTTTAGAAGCGGTGTGTTCCTAAGTGGTGCAGCAATGCTGAATTACAATATTTTCATGATGTACTGTATATGTGGTATGGGTATTCTTATGTATATACTATTTTTTTCTTTTAAGGAGTTCAAAATAGTCAAGAATTCTATTTCTTTTTAGCTCCTTAGCTGATCTGCATGAAATGTGGGAAGCTCTGATTTGCTGAACATCACCCGGTCAGCTTCTCAGCTCCACAAGACAGACCTCCCTATTGTCCCATACTATAATTTGTCTCTATAATGGGAGCACATTCAGAGGTCCTATGGTACATACAGTTTCCAGAACCCCTCCAAAAATTGCCATAAATGCGTTGTTTTTAATATGTTTTAATATGGAAATGGCACATTCTATTTAATGTAATTTAATTTGAGTTAATATTAAATCATTTTTTGAAGTGTGTTCCTGGCCTGATATTGAAAGGCCAAATGTGGAATTCAGCTTCCCCAAAGGTTGCACATCTCTGCACTATGTGGATCATGATATGTAGTGTTGTGTATGTTCCCTCGATGGGAATAACTGAAAGACAATTATATTAGGATGGAGAAATACATGTCCTTAAATCTCTTTTCTCATTAATGAACGTTCGGAGCCAGGAAATGGTGCTTGTCTGATAGTTTGCTGGAGAAGACCCAACCCTGCTGACCTTATTTCAAATGGGGTTCAATTAAATTGTCAGCCTTGGACAGATGAACAAAGGGCTAGGCCCTTCCTGCTCCTTTCCTGCATCTCACATTTGCAAGAGGACCAGTCTCACTGTGAAAATGAAGAACTGTTCAGTTGTCAAGGTCACCTTTTTGCTTTGGTAATCATGAGCTAAATACATTTCCATCATTCCCCCCTTGCTAGATGTATAGCTTCATGACCCACAGGGACAGTGACTTTTGTTATTATCTAAGAAAACATATGGCAGGGGACTGTAGTGAAAAGGAGAGCAAATGTTCCTTTTTTCAGAGCATCTAGCATTAAGTTAAAGCATAAATAATCTCTCTTTCTTTCTACAAGTTTGTGGTTACATCCATCTTCAGCCATGATGCAGATTCTATAACATTATTCCTGGTTTTTAAAAAAATACAAATGTATTTATTACCTGAGCTTGACTTCACACACACACACAAACACACCCTGGGAAAATGCCATGCAGTGGGGAAATAAGGACTTTTTCTCACTACTGAGTGAAATCACTCTCTACTCTGTGCTCAATATACAAATTTTAACTATTTCAGATTCTTTGCGTCAGTGAAATCTATACTGGTCTAATATTTGTTGCCCCATTGTCAATGTTTGTGCTACTTC